>NW_010338289.1:0-10957 GCF_000700745.2 Antrostomus carolinensis
TGGGTATATTTGGGAGTTTGGGTGCATGTATTTGCAATCTTTTTTGCAAAAACATGTTTCTTTTTATGTCATAAACCATGTGACAAGTAGATGTGGCACTTAGGGGCATGGTTTATTGGGCATGGTGGTGTTAGACTGATCATTGGACTTGATCATAGAGGTCTTTTCCAACCTTAATGATTCTATGGATTACACAGGGTGCATGTTTGCACCAAGAGCACGGGGTACATGGTGTATATGGTGCATGATGCACGGACTCACCACAGTCTTTATGGACCACAGTGTGCGTTGTGTCCATGCATGGTGAACTGCACATACCATTCATATCGTCCTGTGCACTGTATTGTGGCCACCACCAGCATGCGGTTCACTGCTTTCACACCACAAGCCCTAGAAATACTTGTCAGCGATGCAGGAGGGAGGGTTGGTGGTGGAGCGCACAGGAGAGCACATCAGTGGGAAAACAAAGATCTTGCGAGGGAGATGTTGCGTGGGAGCAGGGTAGAGGGATGTGGAGCAAGAGTGGGAGGAATGCTGCATGTGCCTGCCCTGGAGCCAAGGGCAGAGCAGCATATTAGAGTAAAGGACAGTGGAAAGGTAGGGGTGAAAGAAGGAAGACACGCTCTTTCACGCTTCTCTGTGGAGTGAATCCTTCCCTCTCCAGAGGGAGAGAGGAAATCTTAACACATTAGTTTAAACGCTGCCTTTTCTCTGGGGCCCCCAACATAAGAAGGGCGTGGACCTTCTGAAGCGAGTCCAGAGGAGGCCATGAGGATGATCCGAGGGCTGGAGCACCTCTCCTATGAGGACAGGCTGAGAGAGTTGGGGCTGTTCAGCCTGGAGAAGAGAAGGCTCTGGGGAGATCTTATAGCGGCCTTCCAGTACCTGAAGGGGCTACAGGAAGGCTGGGGAGGGACTTTTGACAAGGGCAGGGAGTGACAACAAGGGGAAATGGCTTTAAACTGAAAGAGGGGAGGTTTAGATTAGATATTAGAAAGAAATTCTTTCCTGTGACGGGGTAGTCAGACACTGGAACACGTTGCCCAGAGAAGCTGTGGATGCCCCCTCCCTGGAAGTGTTCAAAGCCAGGTTGGATGAGGCTTTGAGCAACCTGGTCTAGTGGAAGATGTCCCTGCTGATGGCAGGGGGGGTTGGAACTAGATGATCTTTAAGGTCCCTTTCCAACCTATATCATTCTATGATTCTATGATTCTCTGCACACATACGAAGCAAGCTAGTGTCGTCCTAGTTTGCCTGCTCCTTTCCACCTGTAGTGTTCTTCCTCATCCCACGGTGCTTCAGTATTCCCCGAGGATCAAGCTACTTCCCCAGTGCCACAACTTACAGCATGTTCCCATTGTTCGAGGAGCACATGGGCATTTACTTCCCCCAAAATATTTGGCGTAGCTATCATGTGTCATGTAACACGTGGTAGAGTGCACATCTCGATGCCTCAGAGAACATCGTGTGCGTAAATTTTTTATGTGGAAATTCTTTGCTTCAAACACCGTCAGCTGTGAGGAGGTTACGCACACACAGCAGGCAACCTTCTGTGCAAGGCTGGTGTGGCAGACATCTTTGGGGCTGCACCTCGTTTCATGGAAGGTACGTGCATTAACAACACGTTAGGTATTGCAGGCTCAAAGCTGAGATAAGTACACAGGTGTGATATTTAAATACACTATCAATTAGCAATTACGCTGCGTCTTTTGTCTGCCCTACGTGCAGAACACTGCGTACTTCATATGTGCCACACACCTGTCACAGCTCCAAAATGACAATTTCAAATGATTTTTAATAAGAAATATTCAGAAATACAATCCAATATTCATCAGAAATACATACTGAGATGTATTCAGCCAACCCTCCCTGAAGGCAGATGAAAGGACACAGACAGTTTCCCTGCCTTTGAAATGCGCGATACCTTTCTCCCAGAGTATTAACAAACCAGTTTAAATCCTGTCACGGCAAGACCGGGATCTGCAGTGTGAATTCATACGTGGTCTGGGTCTTGCTCACTTGAAGGCAGAGATCTAATAGGAAAATTGTTTTAAAGAGAGCTTTGTAACTGTTAGTGGATTTGTGACATGGCTTCTTTCTTATCAGCCCAACTGGATTTAGTGTTGCCTTACCAACTGCCAGAAAAAAAAGCTCAAATTTGGTGATATTCAGAGCAGGAATGTTCAGGTGGAAGGTGATCCTTGCGTGGATGAAGCGTGGTGTGCACGGGGTAAGGTGCTGATCTGCCCAATGAGGGTGATGCTGGCCTGTCCCAGGGAGCCGGTGCTTGGAAGTGTTGGCTTTGCACAGCGGTTCTGGTAGGTCCCAGCTCTGACAGAACTTGCTTTCTGATGAGTCTCTTTTTTTCTTCCAGTCTCTCAACCACAAGCATGACCGTGGCCGGCTTGCAGGGCCAAGGAGGGGATGAGTTTGGCCAGTCAGCAGCAACCAAGAGTGACCTCATTCTTCTGTACTAGACAACAATCTGGGGCTGATGTGACTTTCAACCACGATGGGCTGCAGATAAAGTCACCAGGACTTGGACCCTCCTATTTGTAACGCTGGAAAACTGCAGTGTCTGTGTTAATGATTCCCCCCACAAATCCCCGTTGAGTCAAATCAGGAGGAAGACTTTGAAGAGCAAACTCTTGGGAAGGGCATAAATAAATATGTCCCAGAGATGTACCAGTACGACACCGGCGTGTCCCCACGGAAGTCGTTTCCTTCCTGCACATCTCCTGTTGCCCTCCAGTTCGGTGGGGACAGTGCTTCCTTTTCTCCCCAGGAGTCAAATGGTGCAATCAATGCTTGTGTGCCATGTATTGGCGTAGGTAAATACAGTCCTTGGCTTGAGTAAATTCATGTAAGATCCACTTATTTGGCATTTTTATCCATTAAACCTTAAAAATGCCAAGATAAGCTCATAATGACTAACTGGCCCTGATGAAGGGGAGATGGCGCAACGATGTAGGTGAGGGAGGAGATGGAGAAATCAGTCCTGAGGAAGGATCTGGCACTCGTGAGGCATGAGAGAGCCAGAGATCATCTGTTCAAATATAATCTCCCAGAAAAGGGGGGTGGGGGGGGGAAGCAATGTCTCTCCTTCTTGCACAGACAATGCCGGACTCCCGGCGCCTGATTTCCATGAAAAAGGCCACTTCTGGCATTGACATTCTGCAGCATGAGTCCCTGCCACAGACCTTCTCCTCAATGCAAGGCTGAAAAGAGGAGGGGAGGAATAAACTCTTGCTTTCCAAAAGGGCTGGAGCTGCCAAAGAGGCCCATGGAAAGCCGATTGTGCAATGAGGGAAAACAAGGAGAGAGGATCTCTGCTCACAGACGCAGTGAAACGCCTGCCGAAAATAAGTGGGAGGAGGGCGAAGAGGCATTTTGATGCATTTATACAACTTCGAGAGAGCGCTGGTTTAAAGCAAAATTGTTGCTGAGGACACTGACGTAGGGTTGATTTTGAATAGTGGAGCGTTGCACTGAAGTCTTTCCTTCATATGCATAACATCCATAAGTGCTGCTGATTTCCAATCTGGCTCACACAGAGTTTTTATGAGTACTTTTCACTCTTAGCTCTTGGAGGGCTTTACAAAGGAGAGCTATAAATAAGACAGATGGGCAAGTGAGGAATAGAGAGGGGCTTTTAAAGGGCGGTAGTTTGTTTTTTTTAAGGATTTCTGTGTATAAGAACTGGGTAAGAATTGTCATTTTACTGAATATAAAATATTTTGCAGCGGCACACTGTGCCAAATTACTTGTGCGTAGATATTTATGTTATTAAGGGAAAGTTTGGTCGTGCTGTGTACAAATTGTCTCTAGGTAAGCTTTTGGGAAATACAAAAAGAAAAGCATTTAATGTTAGATTTTAACGTAGTGTATGCATGTTTTAGGCACTTTTAAATTAAGCAGATCAAAGCCTTTTATTCCTAAATGCCAGAAATCCATTGATATTTGTGTTACTATGTAATTTGACCTGTCTGTTTTACATGTTCCCAAGGGTTTATTATAGGCAACTTTCAAATTAAGTGGGCTGGAACATTTGATGCTCTCTTCCCTGGTTTTCAAAGCCTGTGCAGAGCCCATACTGTGTGACTGACACTGCTTTTAAAGTGGTAGCATTTTACTTTTATCACAAGGTACACAGTGTGGCGAGGGAATGGAGATTACCCTGGTCCTGATTCTGCCTCTGCCACTCCAAGGCAGCCATTTCATGTCTGCTTCCGTCATCTTTCCCCTCCGTGGAACTGGGTACAATATTTTATTATCCTCTAAGGTGTCACAAAGCTTAATTAACCTTGAGTAAAGGAATGGGTAAATTGCAAACAACAGGGACAGAGTGGGGAAGGCCCTGGCAGTTTAAGCATCTCCATGTTCATCCTTATCTACGTGAACCCTTTTACCCCCGATGGTCCATAGCGTCGCAAACTTGACGAGCTTGGGAGACCCTCAAATACTTTCCCTGCATTTGAAATAACATTATTGTATAACTGTGAGGCAGCCGTAGGCTGACGGCTCTGTAATGTTTAATGTTGTATGCAGCAATCCTTTCACCCAACAGTGACCTTGTAACTAGATAATAAAAGCCATATTCCACTCGCAATTGCACCTGTGCTGCCACTATTTACATGGCAATAGCACCTAGAGGCCCCATTGTATAGGACACAGTAAAACTGTCTCTGTCTGGAATAGACTGAAAGTGGGAGGGGAAGCAGTAACAGAAGCAAAATGTTTGTCTGAAGGTCATAGATGAGGAAAGTAGCTCTGGCAGGAGCAAAACTCAGGTCTCCCAAGTCCCAGTACTATGCCCTGTGAAGAATGGCTCTCAGGGAAAAAAGGACATATTTACTTATAGGAATATAAATATAAAATGCCGGGAGATCACAATGTCTACAGCAGGATTTGCCCTTTGTTTATTCTTCTGGCTGTAGAAGAGCTTGTTTAGTGGTTTTGGGGTTTGGATTTTTATTTAGACACTTTAATATTTAGGCAAATATTAAATTGTGATTAAATTGTCAATGCCTCTGTGAGAGGCATGATTTTATCTGAAGTATGTTATGATTTTCCTAATAACAGACCCAAAAGATCGACATTTTGGTTTTGGATTATTCTTTATTCGAAAAGTTAATTATCCTTGAGTAATACTTGCTGGTTTTGCAGTGGTCTTTTGTAGGTCATGAAACAATGAATTTTCAAGTCACATCATCGTACTTTCTATCCAGTGTGTTTCTATGTCACTATCAGCTCTGCTTTGGTTTGATCTTACCAGATGGTATCTCACAAGATGCTAGACATGAATATTTCATATGGTTTAGAAACGTTTTTTCCTCACTCTTCAGTGGTAACATGTGTTGATTTAAGACTTTTCACAACTAGAGAGGTACTTTCTGACACAGCGCTGTAACTCAGCCCGCAGACAGCTGAGCATTGTTGTCATCTCACAATGTGGGACGCAGAAGATGTTTTGGACTGCTGGAAAAATGGAGCCGAAATTTTCCATTAAGAGAAAAAAACCCAAGCAAACAACATTTGTCTGGCAGCAATCTTCCAGTCCAGCTATACTTAGGGTACATTTTCTGGACATAATGTGGAAAGTCAGAGGCATTAGATCAATAGAGTTTTTGATCCATGGAATCAGCAGCCAAGTTCATCTCACACCTCGGATTCACTCAACACTTTGTTTTCATTCGAAGTCTGTCTTTTTTCAGTTTAGGGCATCTCTAACACTGTTTTCTTATTTACAATATCAAACTCTTCAGCCACTGTATCCTGCGATATAAATCAATTAACAGTCACCTGCCTTTATCATTTTTCACTCAGACTTTATTTACTTTTGCTCCTCTTTGGAGACATGAGTGTTTTCTTTTTTTCCTAGGTCTGTATTGTTAAGTGGATAATCACTCCTGAATTGCAAGTGTTGCACTGAAACTCTGGAGCTTGCAAAACCAGCTCATTTAGTTTCTTCAGCCACACATGGAAATTCTTACTTTAGCTGTAAGACTTCTCAGGGTGATCCAGCTCTAGATTAAGACACACAGAGCTTGATATAGTTGCCCACACATAGATCTTCAGTGCCATCTAAGATGTCCTAGAGGACTCTGCCTGATCTCCAGCTCCTGCTTCAGAAGGTCACAAGTCCACTGTAGATCCTGTGTCATTTCTGCCAGTCCTGTATTTACATCTGAGATACCCTGGGGCATCTCCAATGACACTGACACTTGCATATCAATTGGTTAAAAATGTGTCTGTGTGTAGACATCTACCTCTGAGCTGGGTGTCTAAATTCCCATTGGAGTCAACAGAGATCCAGTCAGTAGAGACTAGAGAGCATCCAGTTGACCAGACCTTAAGTGTCCACTTAGGGTTTGTAACCATTATGCTTCTCTGCTTGACTTTCAGATGTCACATTTTTCAGAGCAGGACAGGTTTTCCTCTTTAGTGAGCATGCTGGCAACTACTGTAAACATTCTTTGCACACCACACAAAGTCTCACATAGAAGGAGCCATAGAATGGTATGGTTTAGGAGGGACCTTAAAGATCATCTAGTTCCAAGCCCTCTGCCATCAGCAGGGACACCTTCCACTAGACCAGGTTGCTCAAAGCCTCATCCAGCCTGGCTTTGAAAACTTCCAGGGAGGGGGCATCCACAACTTCCTTGGGCAACCTGTTCCAGTGTCTGACCACCCTCACAGTGAAGAATTTCTTCCTAATATCTAATCTAAACTTCCCCTCTTTCAGTTTAAAGCCATTACACCTTGTTTTGTCATTAATTGCCCTTATGAAAAGTCCCTCCCTTCAGGTACTGGAAGGCAGCTATTATGTCTCCCCAGAGCTGCCTTTTCTCCAGGCTGAACAGCCCCAACTCTTTCAGCCTGTCCTCATAGGAGAGGTGCTCCAGCCGTCAGATCATCCTTGTGGCCTCCTCTGGACTCATTCTAACTGGTCCATGTCTTTCTTGTGTTGGGGGCTCCAGAACTGGACGCAGTACTCCAGGTGGGATCTCATGAGAGTGAAGTAGAGGGGCAGAATCCCCTCCCTTGACCTGCTGGACACGCTCCTCTTGATGCAGCGCAGGATATGGTTGGCCTTCTGGGCTGTGAATGCACACTGCTGGCTCATGTTGAGCTTCTCATCCACCAGTACCCCAAAGTGGGGATAGTCCCTTTCTATGTAGCAAGGGACTGGGGATCTGGGACGTACATTCCAGCTAGAAGGCTGGCACGTCAAAAAGGAAGGCAAATTCCCAAGCAAAAAATCCTCCTTAACTACTACTTCTCTGTCCCCCAGCACATGCTTTGCAATCTCTTGGAGTCTTTGATGGTCCATTCATAGAAATGAGCAGTTGTAGTCCCTCAAGCCACACTTTATATCAGCGTACGTCTGCTCTTGTTTAATTTATGTTCTCCATCATACGATACTCTTGTTAGGTACACACCACACAGAATCTGGTAGGTACAGATTCCCATGTAATATCAATTTGCAGGTAAGTAACATCAGCCCCTCTTCAGGAAGGCGTGGGAGGCAAGCAGTGAATGGTGGTGGGAGAAGAGCTGAGAGATGAAGTCAGAGGTCCAGGATGATAGAGAAGATCAAGCAAGTGTAGTACAGGGCAGAAGAAAAAAAATATAAGGAGGAAGAGTGAGATAGATGGGAGAACGGGGAGATAAAGGAGAAGAATATATATATACTGCTTGAGAGGCAGTGTCAGATGATGCTGGAAAAAATAGAGGATAAAGCACAGAAGAAGGCGTTGGTCTTTTGGCTGGACTACAGTATCTCCCCAGGACATCAGGGGAAGAAAGTGTTGAGATTAACAAGAAATTTGTGAAAGCAAAAGAAAACACTTAGGCTGTGTTTACCAAAGCAATTGAAAGAGCAGTGTAATTGTGCCCTGATGGCAGAACAGCATGGGGGATGCATCATCTCTGCCCTCTGACACACCAGCCCTGCAGGGTCAGAGGCAGAGCAGCTCCTGGGTGACTGAGTCCCATCGTCTGCTGTTACAAACAGCCACATGATCTGGATCAAAATGTGTCAGACTCTGTCAGAAAAATAGTTTGGATGCCCCCCTTCAACTCACTGCAGCTATTAGGCAGCCTTAGGACATCCCTATTCAGCTGGTTAGAAATCTTCCGGACTAATTTTTCTTGGAGGCAATATATCCCACTTGTTTTTGCACCAGAACTGGCTTTTCACTTAAATAGTTCTCCCCAGTGTTTCCCTCCCTGCTGTATTTATAGAAAGAAGTCATGTTCCTTTGCAGACACTCTTCTGCCAGACTAAACAGGACTCGTTATGAAACAGGACATTATAAAATAGACTCTCCATTCCCATGGTCCTTCAAAAAGCCCTTCCTTTCACCTAGTCCACACTGAATTTGTCTTTTCTGAACCCAGTCAGTCAGATGTGACCCATTTTTCAGAGAAGCTGGATGGATAGCAGCATTTTCTTGGGACCATTGCCGCACACAAGAGGTCTCCAGAACCTGCTTTCGGCCTCGCCAATCACTGCACACTCACAGCATCCATAGCGGTTATCGGTCATGGTCCCTACATCCCACTGCTGCTCCTCCCAAGGGAGCCCTTGAGGGGATGTAGGTTTTCAGATTCAGCCGTTCCCCCCAACCCTGCAGATCATAGAATCATAGAATGGTTAGGATTGGAAGGGACCTTAAAGATCATCTAGTTCCAACCCCCCTGCCCTCAGCAGGGACACCTTCCACTAGACCAGGTTGCTCCAAGCCTCATCCAGCCTGGCCTTAAACACTTCCAGGGAGGGGGCATCCACAACTTCCTTGGGCAACCTGTTCCAGTGTCTGACCACCCTCACAGTGAAGAATTTCTTCCTAATATCTAATCTAAACCTTCCCTCTTTCAGTTTAAACCCATTTCCCCTTGTCTTGTCATTAATTGCCCTTATGAAAAGTCCTTCCCCAGCTTTCTTGTAGGCCCCCTTCAGGTATTGGAAGGCCGCTATAAGATCTCCCCGGAGCCTTCTCTTTTTCAGGCTGAACAGCCCCAACTCTCTCAGCCTGTCTTCATAGGAGAGGTGCTCCAGCCCTCAGATCATCCTGGTGGCCCTTCTCTGGACTTGTTCTAACTGGTCCACTGATCCTCTGGCTGGTGGTAACTCACCTCCTGGGAGGCAGCGATTCCCACTCCTCCTCACTTCTAGAAGTGCAGAAAGGTAAGTTGAATTCCTACCTGTGTTTAAGATGGCAGCTCTCAGCTCCTGCTTAGTTTTGGATCTGCCACCTGCGTCCAAGCCCCCAAAACTTGGAGCGCGTGGGGAAAAGATGCTGCCATACAGCTGAGCAGTACTGTTGGGGTTCTGCAAGGGATCTCAGGTCCACCAGCCCTCCAGCAATTATGGGAACATAGCAGTAATTGCTCAGCTATGCCTTTGCTGCAAGGAGAATTCTCTGCTATGCTTCCCCTGAAAAGACAGCAGCAGGTTTTGTTGTTTTGGTTTTTTTTTTTTTCCTAAAAAGCAGAACAAAATAAAATAAATGTTCAAAATAAAGAAGGTGTGATCCCCCAAGTCATCTATATTTATGATCTCACCAGCTTTCCTTATACCACCTTTATCTTCATTGCAGTTTTTTCTCAAGGGGACTTAACATTCAAACTCCCTATTACAAACATGAGAACTCTTTTTGCAGAGACTGCAAATATTCTTCCTGACTTATATTATTTCCTTTACTTAACACAACTAGTCACCCACATTTTTGTTTTACAGCTGTTATAATCACAGAGTCACTGAAGTGCTGGTCAGAAGATACTTCAGGAGGTCTCTGATCCAACCACTTGTTCAAAGCACAGTTCTAACTAGCAATTGGTGAGGTCAGCCATGGCTTTGTCCTACAAAGCCATGAAAACCTCCAAGGACAGAGAATCCACAGTGTCTCTGGAAAGCCTGTTCCTGGGCTTCACCACCTCACAGTGAAAACGCTCATCATTGTGTCCAACGAGAATTTTCCATGCTGCCCTTTCTGGCCATTGCCCTTTCTTATCCTGTCTGCCACTGCTGAAAAAGCATTTGGCTTTACTGTCTCCATCATTCCCATCTTGGTGGCTCTAGACAGCTCTTAGATGGTCCCTAGCCTTCTTCTCCAGAGGAAACAGGCCCATCTCCCTCAACCTGTCCCAGTGGGTGATGCCCTTGAGGCCCCTGACCACCTTGGTAGCCCAGGGCTGGACCCTCCTTGGTTCCTCAGCATCCTCCTTGCCCAGTCTAGAAAGCTGCCCTAAAGTCAGTGCTGTCTGGGTGTGGTGGAGTAACGTTGGCCAGCAGCTGACACCTCTTTAGCTGCTCTCTCACTCCCCCTCCTTAACAGAAGAAGGGGAGAAAATAGGATGAAACCTTGAGAGGTCAAGAAAGGGAGATTATTTACAAAGTACTGTCACAGGCAAAAAAGACTTGACTTGCAGAAAATTTATTTAATTTATTTCCAATTAAAATAGATTCAGGTAGTGAGAAACAAACTAAAAAAAATGACACTTTCTCATCCCCACCTTTCCTAGGCGGAGCTTCACGCCTTCAGTCCTGATCCCTATCCCCGCAAGTGGTGCAGGGAGTGGGGATGAGGATTATGGTCAAAGAATCACAGAATATCTCAAATTGGAAGGGACCCATCGGGATCATCGAGTCCAGCTCCCTGCTTCTCGCAGGACTACCTGAAACTAAACCATGCAATGAAGAGTGTTGTCCAAACGCTCCTTGAACTCTTAACAGGCTTCATGTCATGGCCACTTCCCAGGGGAGCCTCTTCCCTTCGCCCTGCCAGTGAAGAACCTTTTCCTAAGGTCCAACCTGAACTTCCCCTGACGCAGCTTCATTCCATTTCCTCCTGTCCCGTCGCTGGTCACCAGAGGCCACCTGCTGCTCTCTGCCTTGGAGAAGCTGTAGATTGGGATTAAGTCCGTCCATCCCAGCCCCTCTGAGCTGCTC
>NW_010338290.1:0-329 GCF_000700745.2 Antrostomus carolinensis
CAAAACCCACCTGCTGCGCCACGAGCGCACCCACGGCATCGCCACTGCCATCGGCACCGCCACCGGCACCGGCACTGCCGCCACCGCCACACAGCAGAGCTGGCCGGCACCCACCACCCTGTGTCCCTGAGCACCAGGATGTGCCAGGACAATGTGACAGTGACCAGTGCCCACCACTCTCTGTCCCTGAGCACCAGGATGTGCCAGGATGATGTGCCGGGATGTTCCAGGATGTGCTGGTGACCACCACCCTCAGCTCTGGAGTGCTGGGACATGCCAGGATGTGCCAGGACTTGCTGGTGACCAGCGCCCACCACTCTCTGTCCCCG
>NW_010338290.1:368-820 GCF_000700745.2 Antrostomus carolinensis
CCTCTGGCCCTGAGCACTGGGATGTGCCAGGACATGCCAAGATGTACCAGGATGTACCGGGACTTGCCAGTGACCAGCACCCACCAATCTCTGGCCCCGAGGGCTGGGACCTGCCGGGATGTGCCAGGACTTGCCGGTGACCAGCGCCCACCAATCTCTGGCCCCGAGGGCTGGGACATGCCGGGATGTGCCAGGACTTGCCGGTGACCAGCGCCCACCACCCTCTGTCCCTGAGTACTGGCACATGCTGGGATGTGCCAGGATGTGCCAGGACTTGCCGGTGACCAGCGCCCACCAATCTCTGGCCCTGAACACCGGGAAGTGCCGGTGGTGACACCCACCACCCTCTGCTCCCGAGCACCAGGATGTGCTGGTGGCTCCCAGCGATGTCCCTGTCACCCCCCCTGGACAAGGGACCTCAGGACTCTGCCGGCCCTGGTGCCGGAGCCGTG
>NW_010338291.1:0-10442 GCF_000700745.2 Antrostomus carolinensis
GCTGGATGGCAGCACAGATTTGTTTTACTCTTCTTCAGAACACAGATAATCTTAACTGCCTCATTTCAAGTATCCTAAAGCAATTTAGGGAAGAAAAAAAATAAAAATAAAAAAATGCCCTTTTAGCTCACATACCAGTGTCGTTCATTAGCAGGAAAACCTAAAAACCCAGCTCAGCATCACTCCTCAGTTCAGATGGAACACTCCCAGCCTAACAGGTCATACTGAACCAATTAAGCATTTTGAGAACATCCAGGGATTTTTTCTGATGAAACTGTAAAAACAAGAGGGCAAGCGCATGCCCTGCTAAGCCAAGGAGGCAAAACATCAGACAGGTCTGCCATCATCCACAACAGGGCAGGACCACTCTCTGAAGGGGAGCAAACATGCTATTGCCCTGAATAACTTAACTCCCAGAGAAAAAAGGAAAATAGCAAAGATAAGGGATGTGAGGATAAACGGGTGGGAAGAAAGGGTTTGTAAGGCACCAGAGATCCTGGTGTGGGGAGAAAACTAAACCTAATCAAAGAGAACGAACACTTAAGGGCCTCTGAAGCAGCAAAATGGTATAAAAATGCAAAAAAGAGCTATGAAAAAAGACCTGCTACCACAACAAACTTTTGTCTACAGTAGCAGTAACACACCTGATCCTCTTACAGCACAGCAGGAACCAGCTGAGCTAAGAGCCAAGCCAGCATATACCTAAGAACTGCAATTTGGTGTCTTTTCTACCATGCTCAGTAGTAAATACAGGTTGGATAATGATGCTGTGAATGTCATTTTGTGTCTAATCCTTGATCTTTTGTTTTAAGCCTTCATTCAAGCATTGCCAGCATTGTAGTTCAGAGGCAGGCAATCTGAACTGAATGGTAGCTGAGCTAAGTTAGCAGCTCTAATAAGAACAAACAGCTTTTCACCAAGATTTCTTAGGCTGCTTTCCAGAGTAAGTACCACAGACTCTCCAGTTCCTGGGGTGTTCGGTTCACTGCCATCATCACATCAACATAATTCTTTCAGTACCAAGGAGATGCAGATAGGAGCTGCACAGTAGACTTCTAAGATTGCTCATAAATGCTTCTACAAAATGGCTTGCTAGCCCAAGTGGTACTAAGAGATCCAAGTTCTGGAAAGCAAGAGCTCTCCACCCTGAGTTTGTTGCCCCCTCCACGCACTCACCCTTAGCAGCATAAGAGCACAACAGTCTCTAAGAAGCAGGTAGAGGATCACACAGACAGGAATCTCCCCTACAAAGACCACCTTCAAAATCTCATCTCTTCAGTCCCTTTTCATCAGCGCTCTCCTGACAGCAAACACTTATCAATGCCAGATTAGAAGAGATTAATTAAGTTATCACAAGAGAAAGTTAAGGTTCACATCAGTCACCACAGGCACTGAAGTACACACAATAGTATCAGAGGCAGGGTGGGAGATGAGACCAGTCTACCCCACTGACTATGGTCAAGAAGGTCAGATGTAGTTTGTCAGGGTTCACCATCAGTTTCCAACCATCTCTGTAACCACTAAAGGGAGAAAAAAAAAAAAAAAGCTTTACTCACTTTGCAGCAAGAGTATGCCAGCTATGGGAGTTCTCAGATAAAGAGTATTTCCTCTACAAAACTGCCTTGCTTGCAGGGTTGTACATATGCTAATCAAAGACTGCTGTAATCTGAAGAGAAAGCAACTGTGTGGGGCAGAAACAAAAGCAGCCAAAGCATCACTGTGAGAGAGACACCATTAGGTGTGAATACACATCCTGCGTTTGCACCTGAATGCCAGTTAAACAGCAGAATACACAGAATTAGTGCAACACACCCTCAGGCCACATCCACTACCCTAACATAAGACATAATTCAACTCTCAATTATTTTAACCATTGTGCAAGAGCAGATAGATTCCAAATGGTAACCAGGATCTACGGATGGTGATCTGGCACTAAATTATGTTAGTGAGAATAGAAGAAAAAAAAAAAAAAACAAACCAGCATGATTAAAAGGAAGCCAGGAATCTACCAGGATCTACGGATGGCGATCTGGCACTAAATTACGTTAGTGAGAATAGAGAGAAAAAAAAAAACCCAAACCAGCATGATTAAAAGGAAGCCAGGAATTTAGCCTGGATTTCTTCCAAAGCTCAAAGAGTCAACATTGGAAAAAAACAGAAAGACTCCTCCAATCAAAGATTTCACACATGCATTACACTGACCACACCAATTACCATATTTGTGATATTTATTTCCCATCAATTATTAATCTTTCCCCAAGATCCACAACAAAACAAGAAATACAAGAACTGATCACATCATATTCTGGTGAAATACAAGGAGTTCTTGATATGGGAAGTGTTAAGTTTTCACCTAACACCTAGTCTCAGATAAAAGCAGCCTGAGGAAAGACACATTAATACCATTCAACAAGGTACTCGAGGCTGACCAGGGCAGCCAGAGCCAATGCTGAGCAGGAGAGCCCAGTGTGAGCTGGAGTAGGTGTGTACAAGGGCTGCAAGGTGAGCAGGGGAAGAGCCTGTCCAGCAAGAACATTAGTGAGGGTAAAAAGGGAGAAAGTGATTGTGCTTCACCACATAATAGCACATTTATAAAGACACGAAGCTATTCAGGAGCCAGGTTTGCTTTTTACAAGAAGAGATGGGTGTAAACTGCTTGCACATTAAATTACAAATTTTCTCATCAAGATTGGGACAGCTTCCTAGTTCAAGAAATCAAAGCAAAGAACTAACTCTTTATGACAGACCTTCCCTGATGGGTACACAAGCAGCCTGCCCTGGCTAGTGCCAGCCTGGAGTGCTCCTGAGGAATCACAGGGAGTTCCTGCTCCGCACACATTTTATTAAAGTCACCCCTGTACTTAGCACTTCGCTTTATCGTTACAGGGCAGGTTTTGTTTGTGAACCAAATGAGACATTTCTTTGTCATATACTAGCACAATCTCCAACAATACTCAAAACTAAATAGAGGAAGTTTCTAGCCTGAGAGTCAAAAGGGCAAATCAGCCAATTCAGCTCCGCAGGTCAGATGTTCCGGGTGAAAAGGTAATTACTGAGCCAGTAACACACTCTGAACCTGACTGTCTAATTTTTACATATAAAGTGAGATCTCAAAACATTGACAGCTGGCACATTAGGATAAAAATATCTAATGTATTTTAAAAACCCCTTAAGTTTCTTCCTAATCTAAGGAGCCAGGAATTTTGGTATTTCCTGTGCAGTGTCACCTCTGCTGCTGTGCAATTCTGCAAGGTGCTCTCTTCTTTCTTATATTTCAGAAATATTCAGAGGTGCATAGTCTACAATGCATCTTGCTTCACCCTGTGAAGTTTGCTCCAGTTCAGAAAGCTTCCATGGTCAGGATAATTCAGGTCTATGTTCATCAATCACAAGCTGCATTAAATATTACCCAAGGAGAAAATATGATATATTACTACATCACCTTAGGAAGAGCTTCCCAAGCTCTTTGGAATACACCCGAAACACTGGTCAGCACACCTCTTGCAGGAAGCAAATGAATCATCCACATCTGCAGACTTTTAAAAAAAACCCAAACAAAACACGAGCAAAAAAACACCGAACAAAACCAGAAGTCTTCCAGGAAGGACGAAGATTCCTCCCTCTTCCCACTTTCTGCTTTAAACTGAAGCCCACAGACAATTCACTAAGACAAGTTTGTACTTCAGCATGGGAAACGAGAGCAACTCTTAAAACCTGTGGCACAAGGTTCTTATTTTGTGGCACAGGTTCTTGTTTTGGAGAACAAGTCTTAGAAGAAGCAGCTGAGGGAGCTGCGATTGTTTAGTCTGGAGAAGATGAGGCTGAGGGGAGACCTTCTCACTCGGTACAACGCCCTGAAAGGAGGGTGGAGAGAGGGGGGTGCTGGTCTCTTCTCCCAGGTAACGGGTGACAGAAAGAGAGGAAACGGCTACAAGTTGCACCAGGGGAGGTTTAGGTTGGGTATTATGAAAAATTTCTTCACAGAAGGGGCAGTCAAACATTGGAACAGGCTGCCCAGGGAGGTGGTAGAGTCACCATCCCTGGCGGTATTTAAAAGATGGGTAGATGAGGTGCTTAGGGACATGGTTTGGAGACAGGATTGGTAGTGTTGGGTTAATGGTTGGACCCGATGATCTTAAAGGTCTTTTCCAACCATTATGATTCTATGACATAGAAAAGGCTACTGAGAGAAGCAGCATATGTTAAGGACAAAACAATAAACATGAAGAGGCAGTTCATTACCATTCCCAGCCAGTTACACAACTGTGTATAACAAATTCACAACATGCAGCTATTTTGTCTCAAGACTAATGCTGTTTCAAGGAACTTGGACTGAGACCCTGAACAGAAGCATGAATATTTCTCGCAATAGTCATGAGAATTATTCAATTGGATTAGGTACTTAACCCACCTTCCAAGGAAAAAAAAACAACCCAACTTTCATCTTCAGAAGCAGACAGAAGGGCAAAGTCAAAGGACAAATATGGCCTTGCTGGAAACCCAATCAACTCTGAACAAAAACATTAAAGTGGTGCTCCATGTACACTCACCTCAGAGGTGTGAGTGCAGCAGCAGCACCGGCCACTCAAGGCAGGGAGCAGCGGGAAGAGCCCCACACTGCAGGGGCTGAGACCTCCCACCCCTCTCCAGCAGCAGGCAAGGCAGAAGTGGCCATTTTATCACCATGTGGAATAAAGCTGGCTGAAGGAAAATACCAAGGCTCCTTGGTGATCAGAGTGCTACTCAAGCTCCAACTGTGTTTCAGTGTAGCTGCTGCCAGCAATTTCACTGAGGACTGAGATTTAGGACCAGTTATTTAATAGCATATCTTGAGCCAAGAGGTTTGAAACACCCACTTGATTCTAGAAACACCACTGTTACCACCATATAACACCACCAACTTAACAGCCTACATCTAGGATGCACTTCACTGACTACATTTCTTTCTAATCCCACCTAAAACTCACAGCTCACTAGATTTATACCTAAACTAACCTTTAAAAATGTTGGGTTACTCAGTTTAGTTACGTATGTGAATAAAGTAAAATCAAACCTGAGTCCCTCGACAGCAAGAGATCCAGTATGCCACCTGGTTTCCAAGCATCCCATTTTACACATGTGCTGAATAACCAATGTATTATGGTTTGTTGTGAGAATAATTTGGCCAGATATAAATCTCTAGACATAACGGCACTGAGGAATGTCAGAAGTTTTTCCACCATCCAGACAGCTCATGCTCTCCAGCCTTGATCAGAAAGGGTCAAATAGAGAAGGCACTGAGCAGCTACCAAAACCAACACCAGGGCCTGGCAGCAGTGATGCAAGCTGTCTTACCCAGAGCCACCTGCAAGGGAAAGTTTTTGTCACCTTTCCAACACTCACAGCCAAAGAGGTATTGCCACATCAGAGCCTGAAAAAAAAACACTTTGAAGATCAAAAGTGCTACTTACTTGCTAAGCATTCTTATCAGCAGAGAAGCAGCACTTTTCCTTAAAACAAAAATGATTAATATGCAAAATTCCTTTATTCTCAAAGAAGTTATATCCTTTCAAAAGTAGGTTAAAAAAATTAATCAGTCATAATGGAACTAATTCCAGCTCTCCCAGTATTAGTGTATTTCACTAAGCAGAAAGCTCACTGTCCACTGACAAATGAAAACTGTACCCACTCACTTCAACAGGAATGATGCACCAGGAACTCACAGCTTTGGGCTAAGAAGCATTAAGCTCCTCATCTTTTCAGTTGGTGATTAAATAGTCCTCTTCACTTGGCAGTCTCCAGACCCCTCCCTCCCAAGCAGGAAAGCTAATAGCTTTACAGGCAGGGGTAATAGCAAACCACCAAGACTGTGGCTGATGCCTGCAGAACCACCTGGTACCACTGTTGGGATTTTATGGTACAAAATGAATGCTGCTTAATGGACCAAGGGCTGGCTAAGAACCTAAGTTCTCTTCAGCTCTGGAAACTGTAACCAGAGGCTGTGAAGTGATACCCCTGCAAATGCAAGTTGAGCAGGGTTTCCTTGTTTGAAATCTATTCCTGTGAATCATTTTTTTTTCCTACCCTGGAAGTTACAATAACACACTGAGTGCTTCTGTCCTGCAGGAGAGGATAGAAGCACTCAGTATGTTACTGTAACTTCCAAGCTAGGAAAAAAGCCTGGAAGTTACAGAAAAGCCTGCTTGGTCTTGCAAGTGCTTGGTCTCACCTCCTACCAACAGTCTTCACACTGCCCATTCGTTTCAAAGAGTTAGATCACCAGCTGTTGAGGAAAGAAACAGAGGTCATTATTTTAAAGACAATGGCAAAAGCAGGAAAGAAATGTAGCTTTGCAATCAAAGAAGCCTAACTGCCTACCTAGAGCATCCAACACATCTCTGTAGCAGGGAGCCACCCCTTGAAACACTGGGGAAATTATTTAAGATGTAGCTTGATGCGTCTCACTTTCAAGGTCTCAGCATATATGCACAAAAAACCATTTTATATCTTGGCTTCCACCTGCTCCCCTTATATACCAATCCAACCTTCTACCCCACGCCACGAGCTAATAGAGCAAGTCAAAAAACCCACCCAAATTACAGTCTCATCAACAAACTGTTCTCAACACCACTTCCACACATCTCTTCACTTGTTAAAGTTCAGATCAGGAGGTTGGTTGGATACATGGTGCGTGCTCTAAGCTCACAGCACACAGGCATCAAGGCTATTTGGCTTTCTTCCCCATAACCTGAACTGCACTGCAACACCCTCCACTCTCACAGAGCTTTTTTGGTACAACATGCACCTGACTGATGGAGAAGGATGAATGAAGCATAAAGGTGATGTCAGTTCTTTAAAAAACAAACTGAAAAGCAGATTTCTTTGTCTTAAAATCTGACCACCCTAAACCCGTGTTTTCCGCCTCAATGTACATGTCATTCTGTAAGAGGGAGGACTTCCAGCTGCAGGTGCTTCTTGGATCTCTCTCCATTAAGTTGCTTTAAACCCTACACAATTAAGGGCAGAAGACAAATGTAACAACTCCTGTACTCTCCCTTACCTCTCCTGCACAAGCACATATCCAAGATACAGTTATTAAGTCCACATCCACCATCAATATCTTTGTTTCCACCTCCACCAGACTCTGGAGATTTCAGCCCAGTAAATGTTGACAATTTCCTCTTGGGCCTCTTCCATTGCCTGGTCCAAGCACTCCCCAAAGGCTGGGACAGAGAGCACAGCAGACGTGGCTCCACAGGCACAGTTAAATGCACAAGGTAGGTGAGAATAATCCCGAAATGCACAGTAAGAGATGCTTTCCATCAAGAAATGCAGCCGAGCCCACAACACACGTAACTGCACGAAGCTGGGCTGCATGTGCTCTGGTTTACCACTGCAGGCCTGGGATCTCCCATGGAATCCATCCAGTACAGACCAAAAAGAGAAACAAAACTGAAAGGACACCTGTCAACTTGAAATTTAGGCACATCTGGAAAGCACTGCAGCTATTATAGTTATCAGTAATCCCTACCACCTCTACTGCCAAACCCACATTTGTTACAGTATTTGATGTTTCTAATCACCCCTTGCAATCATTATTGCTCTACCCCCCACATAGTCTCCTACATCCTTCACAGAAACACTTAACATTCAGGAAGAAAAAAATCTTATCAATATCTGAAAAAGGTAAATTCCCCACCCAGTCCCAGGATTTTGCCATTAAGAGAAACTGACTTTTGCTGAAGTTGGGTAACTTAAAAAAAATCAAGTTAGAATATTTTGGTTTCAGACACAAACATGCAGTGATCTATTTAGCAGCCTAACAGCCAATAGTAAATGGAAAAAACCCCCAAACATTACGGTGAAGTGTCCCTATGGTTTTTGTTGTTGTTCCAGAAGATGGAGTTAGCATTCTCCTAACTTGCCACAGGTCTAAAGGTCTCCAACATGGGACATGGCACCTATGCAAGGTAGAGCCTGAACTGAGTTACAGGTCAAGTGCTCCAGAGCACAACATAAAAAGAAATCCAAGCCATCATCTCACATCTCTCAGTTCCAGGAAACTCAGGACTGACAACCTCAAAAGCAAGTGCAAAGATTTTAGATGAAAGTATCAGCTCCTGTGCTTACAGTGACCCATTTGGGCAAAACCCCAGCACATGGTGGGAGGTAACAGTACAGTGGAAACAATGAGGTAGGTTTTTCCTAAGTAGCATTTAGGAAGGTGTCATCACCTTCTGAGCCTTTGAAATCCCCCAAGTAATTAAACAGTCAAGCAGTCAAAGGAGAGGAGGCTTTTAGCTTGGCAATCGACAATTATTTCCCAGCACCAACAAAGATGATGAACGTAGAAGATGGTGTCTTTGAAGAGAGGAGAGGAGCTGAGGACAGCTGTCATAAGCAAGCAAGACCTTGCCCTAAGAAAAGCATCTGTCAAAGCTTCTGCCATTTAACTTCAATGAAAAATCTTCAGCCAAAAAAGTAAATTTAGAAAACTGTTTAAAGCTGCTTCTTTGCAGAAGCCTGTGTTGGAGCTGCATCACATCAGCCAAGGAAGGACTTGGATGAGAAAGTTGCAGCAAAATGCCTCACTCACACAGGTATTTCAAAGCCTGTCACAGGCTTTGATTGATTCCTTCTAAAGCTTTTAGTGCACATTAGTTTGTTTACTAGTCCTAAGAGCATTACTAATTTAGCCTTTTTTTTTTTAAAGCCATACCAGCACATGAAAAGCAAGTGCACCTTGGAAGAGAGCACATCACAAAAACTGCTTGCTTGGGGAGAGATTTCATCCATTTTAAAAATAACACGCCTGTCTAGATTTGGAACAGTTATAATTAATTGCTTAGCCCAGGTGGCCACTTGCAGCTCCTGAATTATCAACTCACTCTGCACACTGTACACAAAACAATTCTCCATACAGTAATAGTGAATACTATTTAGCACTCCTGAGATTTCCATACTGCAAGTTGTGTGGGATTCCACTTTTGCAGTACAATATTAATGATGATCCCCAAGCCTACACTGCAAGAGCCAAACAAATCAAAGGAAAATGAGGAATCGACTCAAGGGTACATCAACTTGCAATGGATACTCGCAGGATGGAAAGGTCACCCATTAAAGTGGTTCTATTTTACACAGAACTGCAAAAATTCCAGTAAGCCTTTTTTCTTCTCCTGTCTCTAATGAAACATCAGGTGGTTTCAAAGAACCCCCCTGGGAGACTAACCGAAATGTCAGATGCAAGAAGAGGGTTAGATACAGCTTCCTCACGCAATAAACCCCAGTATTAATAGTTTATGGGCATTGAATTTGTGTGCTGCAACGAAACTAGAGTTCTGCACTTAGACCAGTATTTCCTCACAGCTCCTGAAAAGGACCCTGTGCCTGCAGGGCAGAGCTATCCTATCCCTCTTCAGCTGCTGCAATGTACCTACACCACATGGCTGCACTTCCAGATGGCAAATGCCTTGCCAGGTTTGAAGATGGAAGATTAACATCTGAATAGTGCATGCTGGTGGGCTGGGATCCCAGCAGTGAGGGCTGAGAGTGGCTGTAAAGGAACAGAGAGGGAAAACACAGACCTTCTGTAAAAGGAAGTATTTCCTTCAGCACAGAGAGATCACAACTTAAAAGTTTAGGTCACAGCAGTAACTACATGACAGAATTCAGACAAGGAATAAAATAGTCATTAAAATCTTGAAATGATGTGAGTATAATGTCTTCAGAAACTTCTCCTGCAACCTTATACTCATAATTCAGTATTTGAGGTCAAGAAATTATAGCAGTGGAGGGTGGGAAGGAACAGAAAGGTTGTGTGGGATGAAGCAGAGTTGAATTTGTAGAGGGACCTGTGGAGAAACATTAGATAATTTCCAGCTAACAAGCTGATCAGCCACTGGATTATGCCTGAGGAGCCCTGGTAGTTTGAATCCGTTTCCAAAGGAAAGCTGAATGCAGTAAGTAATGCCACCTAAACCAAGTTGTATTCTGGACCTTACAGAACAAAAGGGTGCTAAAAAGTAAAAAAAAAACCCAAAACAAAAACACTAAAAAATAAAAAAGGCACCTTGACTCTGACAGCAATCTTAGGGCCCTGTAGAGTCCCTTACACATAAATCAGTCAGCACCACACCTGCATACCACAGCGTCACACCAAGACAACAGCGCAAGCATTTGCTCCCTGAGGCAGACCCAGAGCAGGGGGCAGGAACTGGGAGATGCTGAAGGCCTTTAGATAAAAGTGCTGAAATACAACACCTGCACTTTCCATTTCCACCAGCTGCAGAAGAGGCATATCTGCCTCACAGAGGCTTTGTGAAAATTAAAGGTGGCAGAGAGGTCTGAGGCTGTCAGGGGAGAGGCAGGAGGAAGGGTAGCAGCATTTTAAAGCACCCTACAAGCCTTACTAATACCTAATAGGTTCAAGCATTTTTGTAAAGTTCCCAAAGGCAGCTCAAGTG
>NW_010338291.1:10473-10895 GCF_000700745.2 Antrostomus carolinensis
CTGCAGCTGAGAAATCCTGAAATTAAAATTGAGCTGGGTCTCAAGTACTCCCGCTAATTTGTTAAAAAAAGCATCAAGTGCTCACACCAGTTCACGGTACTTTCACAACCTCAGCTGCAAATTACATCTAGCATTCAAACGGTGCCATGAAGACAAGAGGTGGCTTGAGACATAGAAGAGGAACTATTCTTCAGGTTTGTTGGGTCAGACAAGACGTGGATGGCAAACATATTGGGACAGGAAAGCTTTCTTCTTCCAGGACTGCTTGAGTTTTACAATATTCAGCAACAATGATTTTCCAGTGTTTTGAATGGGGAAAGTGGTCATGGAAGGCAGGAAAGGAACACAAGGAGCAAGAGGGTAAGAAATCCTGGCTCTTTTATTCCCATCATTGTAATGATACTGCTAATGACTATCAACAC
>NW_010338291.1:10906-13146 GCF_000700745.2 Antrostomus carolinensis
GGAATGTGCTCGGATAAACTACTTTGTTCCAGGAGCTAGCAGGGCTTTGTACTAAAACTACCTCTATTTCAAGAGAAAGTTTCTATTACTTGTTAACACCAGTAATCATGTGCTGGGGTTTTCAGTGTCAGTCTGCCTACCCTTTCCAACAGGACAGAGCAACAGCAAGCGTGGAACTTCTAAAAGCAACAGTAAAAGTGATTAGCCTACCTATTGCCTAGCTGAAAAAAAAAAATCACTAACTCCTCAAAGCTTAAAGAAAAGACAGAAAAGCTCCAGGATCGTAACTGGGTACAGAAAACTGCTTTTGACCTTTGCACTACGAGCTGAAGGTGCTTGTTTCACCAGCCTCAAAATTTGCAACATTATTTCTCCCCTTCCTCAGTGACAACACTCGCTTTATCCAATACACCCACCAGGGTTCATACATCTGAAGTGTCTAACAAACAGGAGACAGGCAGGCAGCCTTCTACTCAAAAGTGGGATCTAACACACAACACAGGAACACGATGGCACAAGATGAGGCTAGTGAAAGCTCTGGCCCCAGGGGCACCTTTACCCTCTGCCCACTGCTCAGGGAAATAAAAGGTAATAAAAGGGTGCATCAAGCACCCTCTTTAATCCACAGTTTGCCTGCAGCCAGGAAAAGTTAACACTTTTAAGGATGACAAACAAGAATCTCACAGTCAAAGATGACAGTCAGAGTCACAGACAAAAGATGTATGTGCAGATAACAGCGGGCAACAGCACCCAAAACCCAACTAACTTTAGGACCAGGACAAGCACATGGTGCTGATGGTTTCTGTCCTCCCAGTGTGGACAATGACAAACACATTAGGATTACCTGGCTGGTTCTCACACACCAGTGTAACCCAAAAAGAGCTGGGTCAGCAGACAGCTAAAAAAACCTGATTATAACCACAACGTGGTAAGTCCCACATGTTTCCAATGGTGTCAGATTTGTTTTTAGCAACCTCGATCTGCAGCACAGATCTTACACAATGCCTCTCAATTTTGTTAGTGGGCAGCTTTTCAAATGGAAAAAAATCAATATAAGAAGTACACCTAAATTCCTCAAGCACTTAGGACACTTCTTCCCAGGGTCTACTACTCGAGTGGTAAAGATGCCCAGACCAGAGAAGGATCAGGAAAAGGTAAGACAGACAGACCAATCATATATTTACATAACTGTCTGATTTCTGAACCTCCCCAGTCTAGCTTTCTCTAACATTGCGAAGGGTACAGTTACCAAGCGACTAAAGTCAGAGCTAACACTTCTGGATTTGGGAACTCAATAACAATTCCTAAATCCATGTTTATTCACCCAAATTGTGGCAGCTTTGCTTAGATGCTGAAAACCACACTTAACTTGGGACAAATTTTTTGCTGCAAAAGCACACAATTTTATTGGAAGGCTGCAGTGATTGAATTGTGGTTCTTTACAGAAAGACACCTTTTTTGTTTCTTTTAAGGTAGAAATCATTACGTGGCAGTATCTTTTCTGAATACCTGTTTTCATTTTCCTTATCTCCAACTGGTCACGTGTCTAATGACACTACCACCTAAATTTAGCTCATTCTGTTAGCACTTGCAATCCTACCGATGCCTGGAGGACTGCAACACACCTTTCTTCCTCTCAGTCTCCTCTCTCCTTCGGCATACGGGCCCATTTCTGAAACAGCAAAGCAGACAGCACACCACAAGCCTCCCGCTTTCACCAGCCACCCCAGAAAAGCACTGGGACCCGCTCTGCTGCAAGGACAGCACAGGCCGCCTGTTTTGTTCAGTGCAACGCCCATTCCTCGCAGCCCCTTTGTGCTATATTACAGTGCCCCCCTCGCTCGCTTTTGTCTCCATACTGTCAGTCAATCTGTGCAAAACCCCACGCCGGATGAACTTTGGGAAGTGGGAATATTTTAATGCAGACCGACCTGCACCTTGTGGCTCTTCAGATATAATTAAGAGGTCACAGATTTATGTATGCCTCATCAGCAAGGGGGGTAAATGCTCATGTAAACATGGTCAGATCCAAATCGTGGTTACCAGCTGCTGAAATCTTCCTCTAGCTGAGGTTTCCCTATTGGGCTGTTGACTCCCCTCTAACAGGCGATGACGACACTGTCGGATAAAGGCAGATACCGGCCCCACATCCCCAGTGAGTAAAAGGGGTCTGGGAGCTGGCTCAGATCACCTCCACAGCCAGGCCTCTCCTCATGCCATGAAACCCCAGCACGACAGCC
>NW_010338292.1:0-274 GCF_000700745.2 Antrostomus carolinensis
GTCTTTGCATCCCTCGGGGTGAAAGTGAGAAGTAAAATCTGGAAGATTCCACAAGGGGAGAATCTGTTGAGCTCAAGGAATTGAGGTGTGAGCTGTTCCTTCCAATTCCACAGGTTGAGGTGTGAGCTTAGGAAGGAAAAGATTTGCTTAAGAGCAGGTTGGGCCCCGATTTCCTGCCTGGAGTGGGTTGATAATGACACTCAGCCCTTTCCCAGGAGAGGCTGAGGGTCTCTAACAGCTGCTCTGAGGTCTCCTACCTCAGCAGGGCCTGAGG
>NW_010338293.1:0-697 GCF_000700745.2 Antrostomus carolinensis
GCCCTCCCAGGAAGCCCGCTGTGTGGTGGGGGGTGCGGGTGCTTTGTGGGTGTGCTGGGGGCTGTGGGGACCCCTCAGCCATCAGGTCACAGCCTGAGTCACCTGGACAGCAGATCCTGGGTTTCCAGAGGTGTTTGTTTCCCCACGGGGGATTGTTGGTCCAGGGAAGGTGTCTTGAGTTTGGCCAGTGCTCAGGGACACGCGTGGTGCAGGGTGGGGGATGATCCTGCTGTGGGTCCCCCCTTCTCATCCCTCACCCTCCCCTGGGTCTGGGGACGTTGCTCTCAGATGTGTTTTATTCTCCTCCAAAATCCCGGGTGTGCTGCCCAGGGTTTGGGCTTTTGGGATGGGGACAGGTCCTGGCTGCGGTGGGGCTCTGGTGTCTGCCACCAAAACTCGGGTGTCTGCCCCCCCCCCCCCTCCTGCCCTCCCTCCCTGGCAGGTGATGCTGGTGGGCGACTCGGGGGTCGGCAAAACCTGCCTGCTGGTGCGGTTCAAAGACGGCGCTTTCCTCGCCGGCAGCTTCATCTCCACCGTTGGAATCGACTTCAGGGTAAGTGTCCGGGGGTCTCGCTCACCCGCGGGGGCTGCAGATCAGTGATGGCTTTTGCAGAGAAATAACAAAAAATCCTTGGAGTTACTCCAGGGGTTTGAACCTCATCACCCCGACCCGTGTGGCAGCTCCAGCCGGGTCACC
>NW_010338293.1:798-5424 GCF_000700745.2 Antrostomus carolinensis
GGGTTGTTCTTCGTTAGCGTGTGTCATGAGGATGGGACAGCGCGTCCTCTGCTCTGGGGTCCTGGGCGTGATTCGTGTAAGAACAACTGCTGAGACCTGAGTGTCTGCCTGGGGGAAATACCTCCCTAAAGTCAGTTTCAAGGTTTTTAAGAGGTTTTTTTGGAAACAAACAAACTAAAAAAACCCCAAACAAACAAAAACCCAAACAAACTAAAAAAAAAAAACCAAACAAAAAAACCCCAAACAAAACAAAAAATCCAAACAAAAAACAAATTAAAAATACCAAACAAACAAACAACCCCCGAAACTGACACAAACCAGAATCCCCTGGAAACCAGGTTGCTCAAAGCCTCATCCAACCTGGCCTTGAACACTTCCAGGGAGGAGCAGCCACAGCTTCTCTGGGCAACCTGGGACACTGGCTCACCACCCTCTGGGTGAAAAATTTCCTCCTAATATCTGACCTAAATCTCCCCTCTCTCAGTTTAAAACCTTTTCCCCTTGTCCCACTACTCTCTGCCCATGGAAAAAGTCGCTATCTCTCCTGTTTCTAAGCTCCCTAAGGATCTCAAATCTCCTGTTCTTGGAGGATTTCTGGGAATTGGATGTTTTTTGTAAGCTGCTGTTTTGCTGGAGTTTGAACAGTAACTCCCTGGTACAAGTGGAAGGGATGAGGGGCGGCTCACGAAGCCCTTAGAAAGAAAGCGATGTTCTCCCCTGCAAATGGGCTCTGGTGCAGAGTGACACCGCGGGCTGCAGCAGCCGCTCGGGGAAGTTGGTAAATCGGAGTCCATCATTTGATGCAAAAGGTAATTACACGGTATTTCAGGTGTTCTGAAAAGGAAAAGTGTTTTATTACGGGTTGCAATGATGGATACTGAGGGCGATCATAAAAATCCTGTGACTTATTGATTAGAGCGCTGAAACGACTGCTACTGAGAAGCAATTAAATTAGGGTTCATTTACTTCTGTAATAGAGCTGCTGGAGCTACATAGGTTTGAAATGGGCAGATTAGACAGCGGGGAAGATCACATGTATGCCCTAAAACTCATTATTATCATCTTTGTAAGGCACTTGTAATTTGGGGGGGGACACATATGGCAATAGATTTTTGATTGTACATCTCTGTTTCCATTAAGATAATCCTGTTTGCAGGCGCCGTGTCATTGTGCCCCTCTCACCGTGTGCATCACGATGCAGATGAAGCTCCGGGGTGGTAACGCTGGAGGCTTCTCCTGTGAGAGCGCATTTGGGGTTTAATCTTGTCTGTTTAATAACAAAACCATCACATCACGGCTCCTTTTCTCTGTAAGCCCAGAATTTGGCGTTGGGTTTTCGGGTTGAAGCAAGTGAGGCTGTTTGTGGTTTGGAAGGTGGTCGCTGGGTTTTTGCTGCGTCCACCTGGGGCTGGTGCAAGAGGAGCTGAGCAAGCACAGGGTGTTATTTCCATTCACTGGGTTTTCTCAGTGGGGTTTGCTGAGCCTCGGTGGTGGTGGAGTCCGCGGGGACATCCCCAAGGCCAGGGCGTGTGGCAGCTGCGCTCCCGTGCACGCGCGACCTTGCTCAGCCGGGAGCTGCCGGGATCCTGAGTAAACGCTGGGGACATGATGAGGCTGGAGCTGCTCGGCTCCTCCTGTTGTTTTAGGGACTGTCTCCACTCCTTTTGATGCTGACTGGTCTCTATGAAGTGCTCTGGGATGGGATGGGATGGGATGGGATGGGATGGGATGGGATGGGATGGAACCAGCCGTGATCACGGCCGCGTTGGGATGCAGCCCCCGCGCCCACCCAGCCGCTCTCCACCTCCTCTCCCAGTCCTGGTCCCAGTGGGCTCCAGGATCAGCCACTCATTTCTGAGGATGTCAGACCATTAGGCACACACAAAGCTCTGGCTAATGGACGAGGTAGGCCTGAGCAATGGAAATGAATAGAAAAGCGTTTAAAATTAATCTGGCATTACAATTCCTAACGGCCCCTCAGGTTTTTCCCTCCCGCTGTTTTATGCTGGGGAGAACCTCTCACATCGTGTTTGTTTATCGTCGTCTCTTAAACAAAGAAGGATGTTGATCTAAATATATTTGGAAAATAAACCGCTGATAGTAGAGAAATAAAAATTATTGTGGTGTTAAAAAATGCATCAAAATGGTGCCTCTTGGCTTTGGAGATGCTGAATCCTTTGGCTTTTCCTGCCTTTGGAAACTGGTTTGACTGGGGGAGCATCTCTAGCTCCTCAGGGATACACCAGCCCTCCCCGTTGGGCTGTGGCAGTGCTGGGGTGCTGAGTGGAGGGTTTGGCTGGGGATGCACTGCTGGGGTGACCCCCCCGCTGTGGGTGGCAGAGCCCTGGGGCGAGGGGTCCTGCTGGGGCGGGGGCTTTGGCTGAGCCAGGGGTCACTTGGAGCGATGGAACCTCCTGTGCAAGTTACTGTGCTGCATCTCCCAGAGGAGGGAACATCCCTGGGGGGGGAACGTCCCTCTGCCTCCAGTGTCTGGGTCACCTTTGGGGTTTCCAGCCATTGATAGATAATTAATTGCTTAATTATTCCCTCCCACGCGCTGTGGCGTGGCTGTGCCAAGCAGTGGCCTGAGGGCTTCCTCCCCCCCCTCTTCTTCCCCAGGGCTGGGGGGTCTCTGCCTGCAGACCCCCACCAGTGAGGGCAGGGCAGTGGGCTGGGGCAGGACACAGGTGCTTTCCGAACTTCCCGCATTAGGATTTCAGGGAAAAGGGTTTCCTGGAAAAGAGCAGGTTTGTCGCTCAGGGGTGTGAATCCCGTTTTTCTCGGTGCTGCCTTTTGCTGTAATTTTGGGAAGGCGGCAGAAACCTCGACAGAAACCAAAGCTGTGCAGCCACCAGCGCTTCTGTTGTGTCGTAACAGCTCCCTCATGGGAGGGCTGGCTCTGCCAAAGCTGAGAAACCAAAGGGCCACCTGAGTCCCCGATGACAACCGGGCTCTGTGGGCCACCCCGATGCTGCCCCGAGCTTTGTGGGGTTGGGCGAGTGAAGACCAAATTAGACCTGAAAGGAAAAGATAAAAGAAAAAAAAATTAAAGATGAGCCTTTTCTCGCTGGGAAGAGGTGCTAACGAGGTTCTCCTCATGAGCAGGAGCTGGTGTCTGTGTTAATCAGTGGGATGAAGCTGTAGGGAAGCGCTTTGCTGGTGGAGTTCAGAGCAGGGTGGCTTGTCTTTGGTTCCTCCAAGGTGTGGAGTGTTATCGCTCCTCTTGTGCTGCCCCCAGGAGAGGGAACAAACCAGTGTCCTCCTGGTGTTCCCTGCTCCAGCCCTGGCTGTGCCACAGCTCATCCACTCCCTGTCAGGACAAGCTGTCACTCGTGACCCTGAGCTCTGAGGACTAGGTGACACTCAGCCCTGTGCTGCTCTGGGGGTGGGTCAGTGCTAGAGAATATGGGGGTTTGCATAGGGGATTTGTAGCATCTCTGTTTATTTTTTGTAGCGTGTCTGTGTGTGTCTGTGTGTGTCTGTGTGTGTCTGTGTGTGTCTGTGTGTGTATGTGTGTGTGTGCACACCTTCCATCGGCAAAACAGCAGCTGCTGCCTCCCCCAGCGAGCTTCACTGTGCCGGAGAGAGGGAAAGCTTCGTTCCAGCCATGCAGGGTGTGCAAACTCACTCCAGACACGGTCTGGATTCGGCAGCTCTGGTCCTAGGTCTCCATGTGCTCAGGAGAGGGAAGTGGGGATGCTCTGAGCATCTGCCGGTGCCCACATCCCTGTCCTCGGGGTGATGGTCCAACACCTGCATCCCTGCCCTTGGGATAATGCTCTGGTGCCTCTATCCCTGCCCTTGGGATAATGCTCTGGCCCCCATATCCCTGCCCTCGGGGCGATGCTCTGGTGCCCATATCTCTGTGCTCAGGATGATGCTCTGGTGCCCCTATCCCTGCCTTTGAGGTGATGCTCTTGCCCCCATATCCCTGCCCTCGGGGTGATGGTCCAACACCTGCATCCCTGCTCTCAGGGTGATGCTCTGGCCCCCGTATCCCTGCCCTCGGGGCGATGCTCTGGCCCGCACATCGCTGCCCTCGGGGCGATGCTCCAGTGTGGTGCCTCCCTTCGCAGGGCTGGTGCAATCTGGAGCAGTCTGAAAGCCAAGGGCTGGCTTTTATCTCAGCAGCTGGCACGGAGCATGAGCAGGGCTAATTTTCTGATGGATCAATCTGGAAAAAGTGGGAGGGGATCTGCTTAGGGCAGAAGAAAGAAAGGGAAATAAATTAATTCCAACGTGTCTTTCTGGACCAAATCAGCCCTGACCATTTGAGGGAAGGGACTCTGGGCACTGAGCAGTGTTTAGTCTCATCCATTCACACACTTTGCCGTGTAGCGTGGTGACATGTGCGGGGTTGGGCAGGGGACTGCGGTCGGGTGGGTTTGGGGTGGTCCCTGGGGCTGTGAGCTGGAGCATTGGAGGGGACAGCCCCAGCTCTGTGTCCCCACAGGGGAGATGGCCTTTCCCTGGGAGGGGCATCTCAGTGCTGCCTGGGTCACTTGGGCCAAATGTCCCTCTGTGGGGCTGCCGTGCCAGCGGCAATGCGGGTGCCACCGCTCCAGGCTGGGGGACAGTGGGGAAGGACCCTGTGCGGGGGCTGGTGTGGCAGGGGGGGGGGGGGGG
>NW_010338293.1:5460-6854 GCF_000700745.2 Antrostomus carolinensis
CTGAAACCACCTGGTTCTGCATCTCCTGTCGCCGTATGAATTTTAATAGAAGCCAGGAGCTGATTTCCTACCTTTGCATTTCTCGCTGTGGGGAAAGCTGGGCTGGATTTGCTCAGAGGAGCTTTCCTGTGATGGTTTCCATCCCTCTGCCCAGTTTCAGGGGGCAGATGAGATGCCGGTGCCGTAAGGACCAGGTGCCGTAAGGACCAGGTGCCGCCCGAATCCGGCAGCAGGTGAGGCAGGTCCTGGGAGCTGGCGCAGTTCCTCGTTAGCTGGAACACACCTTGATTTTATGGATTTACGTCGTGTTTGACTGGTAGGATGAGAGCTTCTCCACAGCTGCTGCTGGTTCCTCTTCCCCACTCCCAGGACAGGCTCTCAGGGGAGCAAACAGCCATTTTTCCTGAGAAATGAGCCCTGCTTTGCTTTCAGCTGCTGCTCTCCTCCCTTGCAGAGGGACACGGCTTTGCAGTCGGCGAAGCCCGTCATTTGCATGCAGGGGCTCAGTTGCCAAGAGATGCCGCGAGCTGCACCCGCTTTCTCACATCTGCCAGGATTTTATTCGTGTTTCTTTGGCTCTTGCGTTTGAAAAATAATGCATTTTAAAAAATAATAAATCTCCTCGATGTGCTCCAGTTCTGCAGCGCACCAGTAAACTGCAAACACCCGTGTGCTGGCGGTAATCCCAGCGGACAACAGATTTGATTCCTGCCTTGGGGAAGGCAAAAAGAAACAAGATTAATGTCTTCAAAGCAGAGAAGTGCTCGAATTGCTCTTTAAATGAGCAACTGGAACAGCCTTGAGACCCAGAGCCTGGTTAAAAAACTCTTAAGCAGTTTGCAGGGTGGTGTGAAGGTGTCGGCCCTGACAGTGTCTGGGAAATACCACCCAGAATTGGTTGGGTGTTTAATCCAGGTGTGAAATTTTGCATCAATTTCAGCTGCTGGTGAGAGCACTGGGGACAGGAGGTTTCATGGGGGATGCTGCTGGAGTGGTGCTGGTGTTGGTCTGTTCAACCAAGGGACAAGGGACAGGACAAGAGGAAATGGGCTCCAGTTGTGGCCAGGGCAGTTGAGATGGGATGTGAGGAAGAATTTCTTTGCTGAAAGGGTTCTGAGGCATTGGAAGGGGTTGCCATTCCATGATTCGATGATCTTGTTCCTGGTTTTCCTGCAGCAGTGGGCAGGGAAGCATTGCTTTGTGTGTCGTAAAACCGCACGAGTTTTTGGCGGTAGCTCGGTGGCTGCACTTCGAAGTGCCCTGCGTGGTCCCTGCGGGATGTTGGGTTCTGGTGTGGGGTGATGGACCCACTCGTGTGAGTGTCCTCACGGCAGCACCATGTGGTGCGGGGACGGCGGGTGCGGTGCCGCTGCGGCGGGGGATTGCTCTGCCCA
>NW_010338293.1:6875-8770 GCF_000700745.2 Antrostomus carolinensis
GGGGGATTGCTCTGCCCACACGGCAGCTGGAGGCATTTCCCCGCGTCCCTGGGGTCCCAGGCTCCCCGCGAAGGAGCAGGTGAGGAGGAGGGTGGTGCTGGAGGAGGGCTGTGGGCACACAGATGTGGTGTGTCTGCGCCTCTTTGGATGGTGCCAAGGTGAGAAATTGGCCCCAGGGAGACCCGTTCGGGTGCTGGAGCATCAGGTGCTGATGCTGGGTCGGCTCGTGGTGCCGGGGGTGTGTGAGGGAGCGTTTTATAGCCAATAAAACATTGAAATGGGTCTAGAGGAAAGCTAAATGGTTTGAATATTTAATGGAATACATTTGGCTTAATTTCACTTTCATCTTTTATTTGTGATCAAATATTCAACTCAGCTGTGCAGAATCGGGTTTTTCTTTGAAAGCGGAGGGAAGGCGACTGACCTGCGGGGCCAGCTCGGCTTTGGGGCGTCTCTGTCCCCACTGCCACCCCCGTGATGGGCATCTGGGGACATCCCTGCCCCATGGCTCTTGCCTTGCTCAGCCCCTGTGACCCCCCTGAGCCCTCGCTGCCTCTCTGCTGAGCCACTGACTCATTTCATTACCGCTGATGATTATTTGCCCCGGCAGGCTGTGGTTTATTCCCAGTGTGGATGCTGGTGATCTCTGTGTGCACACAGGGAAGGATGAGGTGCTGGTGCTGGGTTTGGTGGTGCTGGGGGGGGCTGCAGTGGGACATCACTGCCTTTCCCAAAACACAGGTCTGGGGGGAGCCGTCTCCATCCGAGCTCGCCGGGTTCTGACTCTGCATCATCCTTCCCCAAAAATCCTTCATCCTCTTCCCGAAGAGCCGCTCTCCTCCTTGGGTCTGCAGAGGGTGGAGGGACCAGAGCCGTGGAGAGAGGGGTTGGGTTGGTCCCTTGGTGGGGCAGTTGCTGGGCTCTGCGATGGTAACACTGAGCATTGGTGTGACAAATCAGAAGGGCAGCGATGGGCTGCTCCAGAGCCTGGAACAGTGAGTGCTGGTGGATCATCCCCCTTTGGGGAAAAAAATGAACAAATGGGAAAACCAATCCCGTCCAAGTGGCTGGGGGCCGGGTGCAGGGGGGAGGAGTGGCGGAGCCTCTGAGCTGGTGTCCACTCGACCTTGGCTGGCGATGGAGGGAGGACGCTGGTTCCTATGGCAATGGGGAATTTAGGGATCGAGGGCTTGTTCACCTGCAGAGCCTTCAGAAGCAAAATCTTGTGTTGGCAGCGCTGTCCTGGGGATGGGTGAGGGATGCAGCAAGCAGGGGGACCTGGGGGGCTGCTGGCAGGGGACTCTGAGGAGGGGGAGGAGGAGGAGGAGGGTGGCTGAAGAAGCACAGGGAGCTGCGGGATTCCTGCCCAGGACAGCACTGGTGGCACCATGGGGACATGGAGCATGGGACTGGCTGAGTGCTGGGCAGAGCCGGGGTGATGCTCACCTTGCTTGGCTGCACCACGCTGGCTCCATCCATGGAGCGATGGAGCTGCCCCTGCTCCCTTGGTGAGGGATCTCCAGCCGAGCGGTGTAACTCACACAGCTTTGTTTGTCTAACGGGGCCGTACAGCATTTTTAATCCTGGCTAAGCACCGAGTCGTCGCCGTGAAGGACTGCAGAACCTCTCGAAAGCAACAGCAAATATTTCATCTTTATGGCTGCATCGGAAAAAAATCTCTCTCCCTGATCGTAACTAATATCTATTGGGAGCTCGTGCTCCTTCAGCTTGAAGGGGTGATGCCCGTTGCCCCGGTCTGCGGCTGTCCCAGGGTGAGGAGGAGCCCAACGGGGGTCCAGGGGTCTTGGAAATGCAACGGGGTGGTGATGCCACCCCGATGTTGGTGTCACAGACATGGTGGGTCTGGGTCAGTGGTGTCCACAGGCAGGGAAGGG
>NW_010338293.1:8791-9641 GCF_000700745.2 Antrostomus carolinensis
AGGCAGGAAAGGTCTTCTAGAGGTCGTAAGATGGGCAGCACATCTCTGAAGATACAACCGGTCCTGTTGTGAACATCTGAACCAGTTTTGTTTCATTCTGTCTGGGCTTTTTAATATTTAATTGACTGGAAGGAGGGGGGTGGTGGGAAGCCGTGCCCAGCTGCGCCAGCACAGCCCAACCTGCCCAGCTCGGACCGGGCGAAGCCCAGACCCCGTCAGCCCTCGCTCAGCCGGCCCGTGTCCGAGGGAGGTTTCCTCCTGCCCGTCCAGCCGCGATGTTCTGGGCCCGAGGGACCCTCTGGGGAGATGGAGGCTTCGGCTTTTCCAGCTCTGCTTGCGCGGGTGTCACCACGGCAACGGCGAGGGCCTGGTCGGGTGCGCAGCAGTTTATGGCGATATCACCCTTATTAGTGAAACCACCGAGGTGCTGCCGTTGGCGACGTGCAGCCGCGGTGTGATGTGTGTGGGGAGGGGGACAGAGGAGGAGCCCCAGAGGAGGGGGTCCTGCCCCAGCGCCAGCGCTGCTGCTCCTCGTTACCGACGATGACGCTGGAGCGACCTTGGCTCGTGGTACCATTCCCACCAGGGAGAGCTGTTGGCATTGGCACTGCTGTGCCCATTGCTCTCAACCTTCAAACCACCCCGTTAATGGTTTTTTTCCCCAAAGCCAAGCGCAGGAGGCTGCTGGAGGTGTCCAGGGAACCCAGACCTGCTGGCCAGGACCTTCCCCACCCGCTGGGTCAGCAGTGTTGTGTTTGGTCTGAATTGCCGGGGTTTGCTTCCCCCGTGCCACTGGACCAGGTCACAGCCAGAGCCTCCGTGGTGCCCAAACTGCCCCCAGTACTGGAGG
>NW_010338294.1:0-910 GCF_000700745.2 Antrostomus carolinensis
AGGACATCTGCCTTGTTAGCCTTCCCCCTATCCTTACCCATAAGCAATTGACCTTATCAGAATCACTGAGCTCTAAACAATCAAAATACTCCCCAACATACAGAGCCACCCCACCACTTCTCCTTCCTTGCCTGTCCCTTCTACAGAGCTTATCCATTACAGCACTCCAGTCATGACAGTCATCCCACCACGTTCCCATGATGTCAATTATATCATAGATTTCTTGGTGCACAATGGCTTCCAGGTCCTCCTGTTTGTTGCCCATGCTGCGCACATTAGTGTAGATGCACTTGAGCTGGGCTAGCGATTTCAGCCCCAAAACAAAAGCAGGAAATAAACTTGAAAATAGGCTGCCAACATGGTATCTTGTGAAATGGTACCTTTTTGCATTTTTTTTAATGATACATTAAAATACATAACAAATCAATAAAGAAACTATTCCAATTAAGTTCTGTCACTAAAGAGGAATTCTGGTGATGCTACTATCATATCCTACAATCCTGTCATATAATACAGTACAATTTACTGCATTCTTTAATATGTGGTACAAAACTTTCAGAGAGCTGTCCCTGAAGTAACAGTGAAGGAAAGGAGACTATTTCCCTCCATTCCTCTCTTATTTAGATCAGATTTTCAGTATTTTCATACTTGCAGGTTCTTCAGTTTTCTCTTGTGCACATTCATACCACTACATTGTAAAATTAAATCTACTCATTACGGCCTTGCTTTTTTTTCCCCCACATGATTTTATGGATACTTAAAATTATATCACACTGGTTTACATTCTGCCTTTATACAGTAATGATTTTTCACTTAGCCACATGGGTTAGTCTTCCACAGATAAAATTTGTGTTAAAAGATAACATCACTCCCAAGAACAGAAAAGCTAATTAAGGAATTTGGTATTTAG
>NW_010338295.1:0-1599 GCF_000700745.2 Antrostomus carolinensis
CTGGGCAACCCAGGCGGCTTCTCAGGTGGAGCCTGTCCTGCATCTGCCTGCGCACAGCGGTGCCACTGACCAGACACTGCGTACAGCGTGTTTACAAGATGTTTACCCAAAAGCCTGTTGGGTATCACATATTATATGTAATAACATTTCAGAGAACAAAATTTCAAATTGCTGAAAAAGGCCGAGTCCAAGTACCTCAGCCAGAGACGGACCCGTGAGGGTGGCAGCTCGGTGGGGTGCAGCCGCGGGGTACGGCCGTGGGTGGGACCCTGGGGGCGCAGAGACTTGAGTGTGGTGGGGATCCTTGAGCTGGGCTGCTGGCTCTGAGGGCAGAGTGCAGACGCTGGCGCTCGAAGGTCGCAGCACAAGCGGTTGGTTGTTGTGTCCCAAGTGAACTGGGAGCAAGTTGAAATGCAAGTACCAGATTGAGTTAGCGGGAATTGCGTGCTTATTAATTAAATGACTACCCAGATCTGTCTGATGATTTTTACATCTATAGAATCCTCACTCTTGATGACAGTCCCACAACATAAACCTTTCTGCTATTTACTGACTTAAAAGAGTGGTTTTTGGAGGCTCTTTTGCTTGTGTGCTCCTTGCACACCCTGGTTTGACCCTGCAGGCGTGCTTGGTTCTGCTGCACGCTTTGTGCCGGGCTTGGAAACGGTTTCTTACAGATGTGTACGTCGGGTTTATGTAGATGTGCAGAGAGATGTCACGAAAATGAAACTTGAGTGGTTTGGCTTGTCATCCTCCTCCTGTTTGTAGGCTCAGCAGACCCGTTCTCGTACGTGATGACAAATGTTATGTAAATTAGGATACTGGTAATAATGTTATTTGGATCTCATTAATTTGTGGGGAAAATTCCAACAGATTGGGGGAGGCGAGGGGGATAGTTGATGTTACGCATTTCTTCTTGTGATATTAGCACCATGGGAATGCAAACAATAACAGACACACCCGGGCATGTGTGGCCACACCATGTGGGCCGCAGACTTGAGCGTTCCTGATGGCTTGAGTGAGAGTCAGGATTTTGAAACTCTCCATTTTGGTCACATTCTTGGTTGCTCCTTCATACAGCCGTTCAGCCTGTTAGAAGTGCGTCCTCGCTCATGAAGTCTCCAGACTAATCCCTGAGTATTTGTGTGGGCTGAAATACACCAGGTTTTCCCACTGCAGCAGAAAATACTCCCTGGTTCAGTCGACCTCTCGCATCAGCACAGTCACATCAGCACAAGAGAGGGTTGGGGAGGACTTGGCAGCACCTCACGTGGGTGAGTTGATGATCTGGGTGCTGTCAGACCGTCAGGCAGAGCAGGTATCTCCCTCTGGAAAATCTCCTGCTACCAGCTGACAGCTTGAAGCATTCAAACAAGTCTGTCACTCTGGTTTGATTAGCTTTGTTCTCACTGATGAGAATTGCCATGACCAAATGGCAGGATCTGGCTAGGGAGGACAAGCTGTAGTTTTAGGTGTGATGTAGATTGAGCTTTTGTCCCTTTGCAGGGAACTGAGTGAACAAAGACCATACCAGGTATTTTTGATGAGGAGCACAGGGCTGGTGTGTGCCTGGGCCAGCGGCAGAGGATGCTGTAGGTT
>NW_010338295.1:1636-8826 GCF_000700745.2 Antrostomus carolinensis
TGTGTGCTGGAGGAGGATGTGCCCAGCTCCAAGATCCTGCCCTTCCTCTCGGGGTACCAGTGTGCTGACTTACTCGGTGAGTAACTTTGGGACAAGCCCTGCTCTGTGACCCAGAGCAATGTCTGTGTGAGTTCCAAGGGGGCTGGGATAACTGCCCTGCTGCAGCCAATTCGGGTGACTGAGGAGAGCGTCCGACTCCTGTGCACGTGTAGAGTGCTTTGATGGGCAGACATCCCTGGGATTATTGCCTCCTCTTCTTTTTCAAGTGTGGAGATGGGATTCTGAGGGGTAATCTGCACATTTCCGTTCATTTCCTTGAGAAGAGAGCTGGCTAGTGTGAGCAGCCTGTGGAAACAACCCCTGGCAGAGCGCTGGGATGAAGGTGCAGCAGCGAGCTGTTCTCGTCACGGGGATCGAGGAACATTACATGGACTGGTGTCGAGCAAATACGCTTACTTAACAGGCTGGTAATTAACCGACAGATCCGGTTTTGCCATGACTCAGTGTGTGACTGATGTCATTTAACCTGTCTTTGCCTCAGTTGCTAGCGTGTGTAAGATCCCAGCAGTGTGCTGGCTGACTGAGAGGTTTGCAGGCTGCTTGCACCCTGAGGGTCTGAGACCTGGGTGAGGTGGGGTCTCAGAATCTTTTCTGTGGACACGTCAAGTGTCTGGGCTTTTGCTCTGTTTTAAGAGTACCTAGTTTGTTTACAATACAGTTTATTAAGCCAGCTCACATTTACTGTTCTTTTCTGACCTTTTTTTCATTTAAGCACGTCCCCACTCGCTGTGTTTCTGCAGGCTGGTGTCTCACACCGGCCCAGGGCCAGAGGGGAGGCAGCGGTTTCCCCGCCTGCGTTGGAGCAGGTGGGGTTGGATCCTGCCTGCCGTCAGTGCTACTTTTTGCTCTGAACTGCGACACAGAAGCCGTTCAACTTGCAAATAACAGCTTATCAGAACACATTCCTTTATCTCCCTGTTTCTTACAAATGCCGATGCCCAATGGCAAAGCCTTGAGACAGCATCTGGTGTAGAACCCGCTCTGCCCTGGCTGTCTGCCTGGGGAAGCTCCTCAGCCGGCGGAGCAAAGTCAGTACTCAGTGGTGTGCTGTTGGTGCTCACTTGGCCTGTCAGAGCCAGTGATTTTTTGCACTTTATCCCAAATTTTGCAGAAACAACAGGAGTTTTACACCAGTGCAGCCTGCCAGGCTTCGGCGCTGCAGCAGAGACCGCGCACGGCATGCTCGGCACCTTTGCAGCTTGAAGGCACAGGGCTGGTCTGTGTGTATAAGGCTGCCCGTGATGGTTTCATTTTTTCAGTGGTCTGTTTTCTTTTCCTTTGTAGTGCTGCTAAGCCCTGGCTTTTTTTTCTTTCTTTCTTTCTTCTGTCCACTAAGAGTTAGTTGTAACTAAAATGCAGCTAAAATGACTATCTGGAGCTGATTCAGGGTTCCAGTTAAGCACTGGAATAGCAAATTAAAGCACAGTGTAAATTAACCATATTGATTTGAGAAGCTGTTGCTTTGAGAAACGTCTGCCAGGTATTAGTTAGTTATGGTTGATTCTTCTTTGGGGCTTGGGAGATGAACTACAAGATTTCTTGATGGTCTTTCCAACCTTCCTTTCTGTGTTCCAGGAGGCACGATGGTTTTGTTGAAGGGAAATACTCACCTCCTTGTAAGCCATCTGTCTCTATAAAAAGTAGGAATAAAGTGTGTCTGCACCCTAAGATTTTGTCAGGCAAAAGGATCATCTTGTAATTTCTCTAATTTATTTCAGGTTTGGATACTGAGGTCACTCTGATTTCTGAGAGTTACAGATAAACCCGTCATGCTGAAACCTCTAATGGTCTGTATTGGTTGGTGCTAAGGGGGAATAAATAGTTTATGTGAAGGCTGATTTTCCTTTGGCTTTACAGATATGACATAAATGTGTCATCATCCTCTGGCTGAGAAAATGGAGACTCATGTATTTTTGTCGTTAATAATGAACGGTGACACCGTCTGCAGATACGGTGGGAAGGGTGTGTGGTTGCCAGCGCAGTGAGGGTAGCTCAGCAGAGGGAGGATCAGGTGGGAGCCAGGGTCTTTAAAACCCTGACATTGAAATCCCGGAGGGCTGGCTGAGCTCTCGCTCCTCTGGAGTTTATCACAAGCTTCTGATTTCTGATCATGAAGTGTTTCCGTATCCTTTGTGAACAGCACACTTTTCAAATGCAGTTAGTCTGTCTTTGAGAATACAGAGTTTGTGACCTGGCCTGTGTTAGTCAGAAGGACAATGGGATGTCTCGGTAGCAGCTGGAATCTGGACGTGGCACCGCGGTGACCAGCAGCAGGGGAGCGGTCTCGTTGGGGGCAGTTGGGTCCTTGCAGCTGGCTCTTTCCTGGGGTGTCACCGGTGAGATCTGCTGCGGGCACAGCCGGGACCCGGGGGCTTGGGGAGAAGTGCCGTGTCTCAGGGCTGCCCCTGATGGAGAAGCAGCGGTGCAAAGGGATGGACACCAGGGTGCTTTTAGCAAAGACGAGAGAGCAGAGTTGGTCTCATGTCCTGCCATTGTCAGCCAGAATTCAGAGGGGCTCGGAGGAGGGGGTCTCTGCTTCACGGGGCTCTCAGTCTCCAGCTTGTTTGAGGCACTTGAAAGCGCCGGCGGCTGTTTGCTGGCGTGGCCTCGTGTCAGCAGCCTGAGCTCTGACTCAGAGGTAGCCTGGCTGGGCTGAGTGTTGCTGCTCTCCAGCACTGCTGACTCTGTTCTTATCTTTCCTGGTTCTCCCGTCTGGAGTCTGCAGAAACAGAAACCAGCTTTCAGGCTCCAGCCTGCCCTTCCTCAGCCTGGTGGTCCCCTCCCGGCGTGCGGCCAGGCCAGCCTCGGAAATGGGAAAAATCTGGACCCTCTTTCTCTCCCCAGCACTTTCCTGGTGTGAACCAGGAGTGACTCCTGTGGGTGCTGCTGCTGTAGAACTGGAGTGAGTGAAATCCAGGACACTGCTCTGGTCTGTAATGGTTCATGGTGTGCAGTATAAACTCCCAGAAGTGTTGGGTGATTCAGAGAAACACTTCAAACTTGTGTTCAGAAAGTTACACCACAGAACTGCCAGTGCCTGGCTGTCCGTGGCGTTCAGGGATGTTCTCTCTGTTCTGGGGAGGGACCTTTGAGCAAACAGAGAGGTAAGATGCTTGATTATGCAAAGGCACATGCTGTTGATACATTCTGAGTACTGATAGTGTCCCTCCTACAAATCAGGAGCATTATAAAGGGCATTACAGTTCCTCAGAGGCACGTTCATGCGGTGCTGTGGCAGCACGACTTGGGCGGGTGGCTCAGTGACGTACCCTGGCCGCTGCCGGGCCACGCTGCTGGCCCAGGAGGCACGTGTGGTCCTGCCTGCACGGCTGCTCCCTTCGCTGGCAGCACTCGCCGTTACAGGGTGGCATTTCCAGGGCAGGCAGAAGGGAGGAGATAAATTTAAAGCTGGCAGATTATTAGGTAACAAAGTTAAGAGTGCCTGGCACTGTGTATTCCTGCACCATCAGGGCCCTAAAATAGCACCGGTCCGGAACGCTGACCCTGTTTCCGTGTCCTGCTGTGACAAGATGTGCTGCTCTGCCCTGTTGCTGCTGGCATTGCTGTCACCCTCCTGTACGGAACTGCCTCGGTGGCGTGGCCGGGAGGCTGAGCTCCTCGGCTCTTGCGACGTGGCCTTTTGGCAGGCGGTGTGGGGCGGGCAGGGTGGGGTTCCTCGTCCCCTGGTACCTCAGTTGTGGTTCTGACCCCTGAGGGTTCGCAGGGCTGGTTCGCTCCCGTGCTTTGTTCAGTCTTCGGTCTCTTTGATGAGAGTGTCAAGAATGAGTGGAAAGGACACGTAATTTTGGTGTGTCCCTGCCAGTTCACGGTTCCTCTGAGCCCAAGAAAATGCCCTGGGCCTTGCGCGCTTGCTGCGAGCCGGCCTTGCAGCAGCTCACGCACCGAGTGCCGTGCACGTGGAACAGCGAGCCACGTGTGAGCCTGAGCGCACGGCGCGCTCCTTACCCTGCACTGGTTTGATCTGTGTCTGTGAAGGAAAGTGGGTGAACTTCCCTCATGTGGAAAAACAAAGAGCTCTGGGAGGCTTATTCACGGTGTGCCTTGGGTTTGTTGCAAGGTGTGAGCGCAGAGCGAGCAGGAGGCAGATCCTCGTAGCCCGGTGGCAGTGTTCCTGTCCTGAAGCGGGGTGTGTGTTGGGACGAGGTGGCTTAGAGACCCTTCAGCCCTCTCAGTGGTGGAGGGGTTGGTAGTGCAGTTCCTTTCTGCCTGTGGATGAGTCAGACACAGAGGACAGTGGCTCACTGGTGTCAGATTTGGGCTAAAAAAAAAAATAAAAATCCTTGAAATAAACTCTTTAGCTGAAGGCAGCTCAAGATTTGTGGCACCAAAGGCCTTGTTGGCAGCTTGTCAGCAGCCCGAGGGCTGCACCTGCTTTGCAGAGACGTTTACATAAATACTTCTGATCAGAAATGCACGTGTGTAACCTCACTGGCCTGTTCTCTCGGCTCCCCTGATGAACAAAAATTACTGGTTGTAGGAATTTCGCTGCCGACGCCGGCGCGTGCGCTGGAGAGCCGTGCCGTCAGCACAGACCGCGGCAGCAGGTCTCCCTTCTGGGTCCTCTGCTGTCGCCACGTTACCGCCAGAAGCCAGGAGTGAATTCAGCACGGGCAGGTTCTGCTGTCCTCATCAGACCTCGAGCAGTGCCAGGACCTTCCATGCACTGACTCTGCTGCCCTCCTGCCCGGCCCGGGGCAGTTCCGTGTCTGGGTGGAAGTTGGGGTCTTTCCTCCGGTGCGTTCCCGGCAGGAGCTGGCGCCGGCTCGTGTCCCAGAGCTCAGGTACCTGTGCCGCTGCGTGCCGGCTGCGTGGCCAAGCACACAGAAAACACCATTAGTCAGCAGGTCACCGGGGTTGAGTTTCCTCAGCGTCCTGTGCCAGGGCCATCGTGTTGGCTCTGGCTGCAAACCAAGCGGCAAAGTGGAGCAAGAGAATTGCAGACAAAGGGCTTTTATTTATTAGTTATTAATGTTGTTTAGTTGAACCAGTCTGAAATCATCGGGAGCTGAGATTTATGTTGTTTACATCAGGGGATTCAAAAAAAATGGGGTTTTTGCCACCCTGCCCCACTTTACTTCTTCCTTTAAGGAAATGTTGATAATTATATTTTCTCAAAATATTTCAGAGTAGAGAAATACTGCATTCACACTCCGAGCTTCTGTCTGAACAGCCTCACAGTTCTCGAGCTCACTTACCCTCCCACTTGCTGCTACAAGGACTTGGATTAAAATTTTGGATTTGAGTCTTGGGCAGCCGTGAGGAAAGCGCTCTTTGGATGTGAAATCCCTCCGGGTCACTGAACGTCACACGGTGCCTTTCCAAGTGCTGCAGGGTCAGAGGCTGCAGGTCCAGCCCTGGTGCTGGTGCTGGATCAGGTGTTGGTTTCTCCTCGTGTAGGTGCTGGCTGGCATTTAGCCTGTCAGCTGGGGGCTTCACCCCGTTCTGGGGTCCCTGTGGGCAGCCCTCACTGGCCTCCTCCGCCCGCTCTGCTGCAGGCCTGCTGTGGCCCTGGACCGAGCTGCTTGGCAACCAGCGAGCAGAATTGGGCCAGTTCTTGAATGAGGGTTGGAGGAAATGCGATGTGTGCTGTAGAAATCCTGGGCCGACGGGAACTTCAGGAAGTCACGTTGTCTGTGAATCAGGGCAGTGACACTGCATGGTCACATGTACCAAAGGGCACTCAGTAAGAGTTCTGTTCCCTTCATTGCTCTCTGTTGCTTTTGACCCTTGAAGCCAGGAGCTGGGTGAGGAGATACCCGGGCAGCGGCCGGGCCCCTCGGGGGTGTGGGGACCAGGCAGCTGGAGAGGCTGCCTCGCCTGGGGGGCCTTTTCCCCTTGATTCATCTGTTGGGTTCAATACAGCTGCTTCTGGAAGAAAATGGGGGTGTGAGGGTAACCTGGTCATCCCAGGGCGCAGTATAGACGTTCTTCTATCCAATTTCCTAAGTAAACACTCTGCCTTCAGCGTTCAGGCCAAGCCCAGACCTCTCCTGTGGACAGGCTCTTTCGGGATGTTTCTTAGAGCTTCCTCTGAATTACCTGATCTCGGCCACTGTACAGGACAGCATTTCTCTGTATGCATCATTCCTCTGATAAGGGATGTTTTCCAAATATTTGTATATTGCCATGAAGAAGTCCTAGCTCGAAGCGTGCTGTTGGTGCTCAGCTGTTTGTTGCAGCTCCTTGGAGGCTGTCAGGAGTGGGATCCGCTGAGCTTCATGGACAGCAGGTTTGGAGATACCTGGTGGAGGCTGTGAGGTGTCTCAGTGCCAGGGCCACTGGCACCACAGGACTTGTATAAATAAATTTCACTTGTGCCATGTTCAGACAATTAAAGCCAGAGACCTGGATCACATTAAGAGAGGTTTATTTTGCTAGTTGGGCCACACAGATTTCATTTACTTTGTCTGGTGTTCTGAAAACATAGAGGAACATACGCACATCAGAGCTCACTTTGAGAGCTTGAATAAAATCCCCAGCAGTAAAGAAGTTCCCTGACGGGTCTGTATCAGTGTCAGGTCCATCGAGCTGGGATTTACCCTTGAGAATAGAGAACACAGGGTATTTTAACCCAAGGAGCCTGCCCTGCTCTGCCTGGGTGCTTGGTTCTGACCAGCTGCAGCCCTGCCGCTGCCCTTTGTCTCGGCCCTTGAGTGTCCCGGGTCAGTGCTGGGAGAACTGGGAGTGGGGGACGCCTGGCTCACAAGGTTTCCCTGTCTCCCGCAGGCTGGCTCGAGTTTAGGAGGTGATCCCGAAATACACAGATTTATTTTGGGATGCTGTTAGTCAGGGCTGGTCTCTGGGCTTGTCCCCACCCCCCTGGAAGTGAAGGGTGGCAGTGTCCTGTGGCTGTCACAGGGCCAGGGCGAGCTCCTTGGGAAAACGCTCCATAGCTCTTTGCCAATTTAAGAACAGAAAGGGAGGAATTGGCAATGTTTTGTTGGGGATTGATTTCCTCTGCTGTGCAGTAGGGCACAGCGATGTGTTCCCACACAGGCAGGGGCAGGGGGGGCTTTGGGAAGGTGTAGAAGTGAGCATCGCTCGGGCGCTGAGTCCGTCCCTGCGGGCTTGTGTGAGGGCGAGCGGGGACTGATCCTGCACCCACGCCG
>NW_010338296.1:0-276 GCF_000700745.2 Antrostomus carolinensis
TTTTCACAAGACAGGTCCTGGTGCAGTGCCTGCTGTCACACCGTGTCCCCTCGAGCCCCGTGGTGAGGGTGCTGCTGTGGGGAGGGGACCGGGGCTCTGTGGCACCTGGTGGGCAGCTGGGTGCCTGGCCATCTCCCAGGGCAAGAAGGGTTTAGAGGGGAAGGGTATGAGGAGAGGCTGAAGTCTCTTGGTTTGTTCAGCCTGGAGAAGAGGAGACTGAGAGGAGATCTCATCGCGGTCTAGAACTTCCTCCCAAGGGGAAGACGAGGGGCAGGT
>NW_010338296.1:424-13203 GCF_000700745.2 Antrostomus carolinensis
CCTGACAAGATTCCAGCAGCATTTGGCCAAGGCCCTCAGGGACATGGTGTGAATGTTGGGATTGTCCTGTGCAGGGACAGGAGTTGGGCTCCATGATCCTTGTGGGTCCTTTCCAACTCAACATTTGATGATTCTATGGAAGCCCACCTCCACTGTTGGAGCATATCAGAGGTGCTCAACCCTCCTGTTTTTGGCTGTCTTTTGTGAGCTGCAGGGTGTCTGGGTCAGGTGAGCAGCACCTGAATCTTCCTGGTGGATCACCAGCCCTTGTGTCCCCCTGTGTCCAGCATCACTGGGGTCTGTCAACCTGTGGAGCAAAGGAGACGTGTGAGCAGAGGTGCTGTCCCTGCCCTGCCACAGGGACTGAGGAGAAGAAAACGAGCAAAGGTTAAGGGTGAGGGTTGGTGTGGTGCCCCAGCATCTGGACAAGCCCAGTATGGTGCCAACTGTCATCTCCGTCCTGGTCTGGGTGGTACCACCCATGTGTCCCAGTTGATCCCATAGGAGGAGATTGGGAGATCTTGGGCAGCACTTTGGGAAGGTGAATGCCATACCTGGTCTGGTCCTCCATCTAGGAGACCTCCTGGCATCACCAAGGAGCAGTTGGAAAGCACAGCTCCCTCGGCTGCTGTGGTGCTCGCAGCTTCTAGGTGGGGGTCAGGGTCTCTCTCCTGCTGTGGGAGGATTTTAGACTGCATGTCTCTCCAACCAGCATCGTTAACAGCACTAATTACTGGGCTGATGGAAGATGGGCTGGAGGGGGGTTGGTGGTGACAGCTGCGTTCCAGTTCAGCTCTTCTGGGTGAGTCCCACATCTTTTCCTCAGGGCATCATTAAGGCCATTAAAAATGTTAGTGCTAGCGGCTGCTTTCCCGGTTCTGGCGGCTTCCCTTCCTCTTCCCAGTGGCTCCCTTTGCTCCTGTCTCAGCTCCAGAGCTTGACAGGTTGAGTTTAATATCTCCACGTTTGGGTCCAGGCTGTTGGCTGGGCTCCAGCTGCCCCCCAGGCCTGTTGGGGTGAGCTGCTCTGTGCTGCAGCGGAGCAGGATCCCAGCCTGCCCCTTGAAGGCAGTGCTGCCCATGACAGGTCCCAGCTGGCAGCCGGTGCTTCCCCTGGGACCGGAGCTGCTGTCTCCCTGCCTGCAGGTCTCCTGCCTTCAGGAGAGGTGAGGAGGAGGAGGGCTTTGCCTTCGCTGCTTTGCTGCAGGCACAGTATGAATCCAGGATGGACTCACGCCACACTGGAGACCTTCTCACTCCTCTGAACTTGTGCTCTCCCTCGTAGCCTGCAGACAGACCCTGCTGAGCAAGGCCAGCCTGGGAGTGGGAAATGTTTGACCTCACTTAAATCTGCATTTGTTAAGTGCCTGGGTGACACTTGACTATCTTTGGGATGAGCTAGCTGGCCTCGGTGACATTTGGAGTCATGAAGAGGTTGTTGCATAAACCCTGTGTCCCTCTGATGACAGAGGGCACTGCAGGACTAAGCTTTTGCCTTGACAGAAAGTGCTGTGCCCGTGGCAGGGTGGCACGGGCAGGTGGGACCCGCTGGTGCTGTCCCTGCAGCCGGGGAGCCCTGGCATGTGTATCCCTGTGTCCATGAGACCCCTGATGTGTGAACAAACCTTTAACCTGGAGAAAGTGTTGCTTGAAAACCCAGAGAAATCCCTGGCGTGTGGGAGCTGTGGGTTCCTGTCTCAGTTCCTGTAGTGGGTGGAGTGGGGTGTGCAGAGCGTGCCTGCCCCCCCTGCAAGGGAAGCAGCCTGGCCGGCTGGAAGCCCACATTCTGGAGGGATGGTTACCTAACAGTGCTCAGGGCCACCTCTGTTCCCTGCAGCAGCTCTGCTCAGGAGCTTGCCTTGCTCAGAAGAGCATCCTCCGAGGAGGTTTTCCTGCTCCCTGTCTTGGCCGTGGGGAAGGACCAGGGAGATCCCAGCATCAGAAGAGCCTCTGCCCAGTTGCAAACCAGCAGCTTCCCTAGGAGTGAGCAGCAGAGATTTCTCTGGGCAGTTGTTTCTTTACCTCAAAGCAATTTTTCAGGGACATTTCAGTTGGTAGATCTGGGCTTGTGCTTTCAAAACACACAGCAAAGCTGTCAGGAAGCAGAAGGGAGCTGGGGGTGGAGGGGGGAGCTGGCAGCGACGTGTCTTCCTTGCAGCAGGGAGCAGAGGTGGTCTGGGGGTGGTTTTATCAGCAGTCTCCGCTTTGCAGGTGCATGGAAAATAATATAACAAACTCTCTTTTCCTCTTTTCTTACCCTTTTTCATTCCTGATCCTTCTTCAGACCTTCAGATTTCTTCATCAACCACGATAATTGAAAAGGATGATTAAAAAGAAGAAAGTTGCCACACACATAACTTTTTGTCATGGGCTCTGTTAGGATGTGCTGACCAAAACCTCATACTGTTTGGTCTGACAAGATGTTCCCAGGCTTCTATATTATGCTGGTCCTCACCAGAGTCAGCCCCAGACCTTCTGATAATTATTGGTGAAAGACAAGGCAGGCAGGGACAAGAAGCCACAGCTCTCTCCTGGGCTGCAGGCAGAAGCCTCATGGTTGGGAACCTGGGTTGAGACCCTGAACTGGAGCAGCGTTCCAACTGTGCTCTGTGGCAGAATTAGTTAGGGATTAATTAATTCATTAATTATTAATTACAGTGTGTGGGCACATCAAGGCGTCGCAGGAAGGATTATTGTGAAGGGTGATTACAAAGTGCAGGACAAGAGCTATTCTTCGGTGCAGACGGTTGAAGCGTCTGTGGTGATGCACAAAGTGCTCCTGTTATGGGCTGGTTTTATCCTTCATGTTCTTCCATTTAAAGGGTCTGAAAAATTAAACACTTTCCATCACAAGGGTGTAGTAAAACCCTTTCTACTTCGTGTCCCTCTGTGTTCTATAAAAGATGCTCGGTGCGAGTGCTGGGCTCGCTCGGGTGGCGGTGGCTGTGCTGGGAACTTTGTGCCTCGGAGGTGAGAAATGGTTTTAATAATTGACAAAGGGGAATTTCCCCAGAGCAGCCTGTGCAGCCCTGGCAGTGGGGGTTTCTCCACGGCTCCCTGGGCTCTGAGAGGCAGCTTCCTGTGATGACAGGGCTGGGTGCTGCCTGGCTTGCTGTTCAGCTGTGCTGCTCTCCCTGCTGCCTCGCTAAATAAACCCTGTCATGTTTTCTCTTACAGATTTTCCGGCGAGCTGACAAGAACGGTGAGTGCTTGGCTTCTGCTGCTGTTCCTCCTCACTGCCTGGGTCTGGGTGAAGCAGCACAGCCTGTCCCCACTGCGAGGTTTTGCTGAAAGAGTGAAGGAGGATCAGGGCAGGCAGCTCTGCCTGCAAAAATAATGCTTTTCTGCTTCACCTGGAGGAAAAAGGCACTGGAGCAAAGAGCCTGGCCAGAGGCTGGGGAGTTGGCCTCCCCCAATTCACCATCCATGTGCTTGCACAGGACAGAGCCTCTTCTGAGCTCTTCTCCTGCCCACACATGCAGGGGCTCAGCTGCAATGCTAGCAAGGAGGAGGGAGGGCAAATCAAGCCTTGCAGCAGGAAGCCCAGGGGCTGTCAGGCTCTCTCTGTCCCTTGCAAGATTGATTCAGTCTCTGCACTCAGTCTGAGGTTTACATGTGCCCCCTGCTTGGGTGGTCCTGTTCCTGTGTGCCTGCTGGAGCTCCTGGAGTTTGAGAGTTAGACTCTGCTACCTGGTTTTTAGTTTGGCACCCAGAAACCAAGAAGTCCAAAATCATAAGTCATTTTTCTGAGCCTTTCTGCTTCCTGTGAGGCTCCTCTTCATGGTAGATTGCAGGCTCCAGGAACCACTTTTGTTGCAGATCAAAATGCAACCCAGGAGCTGAAGTCCTCCACAGAGAGAAAGGAAAAAGCTCTTGAGTCAGCGAAGAGATTTTCTTTCCATAAAAGCCTGATAGTGTCCTCGCTGTGCTGTTCATAATGGGCTCTGTACTTGGATAGACATCTAAGTACATGGTGTCCATGTGTGTTTCTGAAAACGTTGCATTGGGGTCTTCTGGAAGGAGCTGAAATTCCCAGCTGAAGTTCCAGCAGCAGTGGCCCTGCTTGCCAGCACTCCTGGGTTTCTGATGGGGACTGGTGGGACACGCTTTCAGTGAGATATCTGCTCTAATTATGATGCACAACATGCCCAACTGTCCCACACTGCTGATCGAGAGGCTACTGGGAGGATCGCTGGAGCCTGTATGCTTCTTCCTGCAGATATATAATTATTCTCCCCTTTTATTTAAATGCAGATGATGGGAAGCTGTCATTTGAGGAGTTCAAGAACTATTTCGCTGATGGGATCCTGAGCTTGGAGGAGCTGTGGGAGTTGTTCAGTGGCATTGACAGGCATCATTCAGAGTAAGTACCCGTGGTGGCACAGAGAGGAGACGAAGGAGGATATAAGTAGATGGAGGACATTTGGAGGCGGGTGCAATAAATAGTCAGGGTGAGAAATGTACCTCTTGTAACACGCAGATGTTAAAACCCAGTGAACACCAGCTACGAGCTCTGGTGATGAGAGAAGCCAGACACTTTGAGAATGTTGTTATCAGATTTCCTGTAGTTCCATAAAAGCAAGGGTCTGTTTAAAATTACATTATGTTAGTTTGAAAAATATATTTCAGAAATATACAGTTCTATGGAGCAGGTTGTGTGTCTGCAGGAGGAGCATGTGATGGTGTGAGGACGATGCCCAGGCTGTGCAAAGTCACAGACTTTGTCACTGCTGACACAAGGAACTGCTTTTCACTTACGTAAGAGCTGCTTTCCACCAGAAATGGGCCTCAGGAGTGTAACTGGGAATTTAGGCCAGCTACTTTTTAAAAAAAGAAACCCCTAAAGAAGAGGAGAAGTAATTGCACTTAGCCTGGGTCTCCTCCTGGCTGGTGCTGTCTAGAGGAGTCTGGGCTGGGCTCGGTTTCTCATCCCAGTCTTTTGGATATCATCACAGCCTTGCTGGGGTCCCTCTGCTCTGGCAGCCAGTGTGATGAGTGTATTTTGGCACTGGGAGAAACTGGCCATTGATGAATTGCGTGTCTGGGGGCTGCCTGTTTGGATGGAGAGGTGCTGCTGGGGGACAGGGTGGCTGCAGCCTCCTCCCAGTCTCGGGCAGCAGGCTTGGCTCTGGCTCGTGCCACTTCCCTGGCGCCCCAGGAAGCATCTCCTGCTCCTCTGACACCTTTGGCCAGGCAGTGTCTGAGAAGGTCCCTGCCAGGGAGAGGGAACTTGGAGCAGCCTTTGCTGCACACGCTGCTTCCAGGGTTTTGCAGGGAGCCAGGGCAGCAGCACGGAGGGCCCATGCCAGGCTGAGATGCCAACAGCCACTGAATGTCACTGAGCCACTGACAGCAGGTACCCTGGCTGCAAGTCCCCACATCATCCAGCCAGGAGTAGGGGAGTGGGGATCATGGACTCCTGCTGTGTGCCAGGGTGGTGGGTTTAGGTGATGCCTCTGCTTTAGTGATGGGCTAGAGAAGGGGACAGGTGTTTGCAGCCCCTGGTGCCACTTTCTTTTCAGCCTGGCTGCCCGTTGCTGCCTGTCCTGCCAGTTGGACTTGTTGGATGTGGGCAGCAGGAAGTGTCTCCTGAAAATACCTCTGTCTCTTTGGGCTGGGATCCCAGGGAGTTAGCAGTGAACTGTTCCCCTTTCTCTGCAAATAATCCTTTCATTATCATCCTTTCACCACTATTTTGGGGTGACCTTGGAGTTCCCCACCCCCATACAATATAGCTGGAAAACACGGGTTGCAACAAAGCAGAGAGTTTTAAGCATGCCCTTAACTGAATGGTGAGGATCTCCTGGTTTACTGTCGCTTTCAGGTTTGGTTCTTCTGTCTGTCCAGAGCAGATGAACAGGACTGACGGAAGGGCCCTGTGTGAGTGGGCTGTCTCCGAGGCTGTGCATGGCCCTGGCTGCAGCAGTGCTCTCCATAACTCGTTACCCATAATGATGGCGTGGTAGCTATGACAACGTGGTAGTTGCAGCATTGAGCTGGTGACATCTATTAGCAGGGCATGACCATTGGGTCTTTGATCTCTTTCTGACATGAAGAGGAGATGGGACCCTGCGGACAGAGCTGGTTTCCAAATTTCTGTGTGCAGTGACTTCAGGCAAACTTGGGAGATGCCATCCCTCCAGCCCTGTGAGGATGCCCTCATTTCTGCAAGAGCAGAAGGGAAAGTGAGCCCTGAGGTCATTGCTGATGTCATTCTTGTTTTTGTCCCTGGCTGGGACATGGTCCATGCCCACGTGCACAGGGTCAGCACATGGGACAGCTTCAGTGTGAGTGGGTGGGAGTGGGATGGGACGTGGGAGGTGGCAGCAGGGAATGGTATGTGATTTCTTCAGCTTCATCCCTAGCTTGTGGAGGAGGAGGAGGTGGGACCTCCCAGAGAGGGGAGCCTGGCACTCAGCTTATTGTCTGCTAGGAGGCATCTTGCCCCCTGCAAACAGTGTGGGGCAGGGATACATCTGCTGGAGTGCTCTGGTCCTGACCCAGAGCTGCCTGCCTGCTGCGATGAGGGATTTGGAGAGACAGCCTTGTCCCCGAGGGAGACATGACCCTGTCTGTTCCCAGGGGCTACCCGGGGACCACTTGCCACCGCACAGTGTCAGGTAATGGAAATGAAGCGGTGTTCAGCATGCTGGACCTCACAGAGGTCTCTGTGGCTCTGTGTGTAGAGCTGGACATTCTGGCATTTGGTTTTGGGGTGTGCAGGGGGACTTGCTCCTTCATACAACCTCTGGTGTCTTCTAAGGGCTGTGTTGGTGTCCTGCTGTCCCCTGGATGGGGGGCTGGACAGCCTCTCTCCTCAGCGCTGCTTCCTTGCCTGGCACTTGCAGGAGCTTAATATTTTTGAGAGCTGGCTGAAATTTGCTGCCAGATTCAGGAGTTATTACCCGAGGTAATATTCAAAGTGTTACAAAGCTGGAAACAAGCTCTATCTGGAAACAAACGTATCTGGTGTGCTTCTTTCATGTCCTGTAGCTTTTCTGATGATGGGAAAGTTGCACCCTTATTCCCGTGGGTGGATTTGGCCATAGGGTGCTGTGTTCATCAGGTCTAGGCTGAAACTGGTGTTTCTTTCAGTGTCAGCTTGGCTCAAGGAGAGACAGTAACAGAGGCTGTTATACCCAGGCAGTCTCCGTGTCTGGGTGACAGAGCACTGCCCAGACCCTGTCCTGACCCTCACCCATCACTGTGAACCTGCAGCTGCCCCCCGGGTCCCAGAGGTGACATTTGGGAAGACAGGTATTTCAGAGGTCTCGTACATTCCTTGTTCTCCTTCCAGAGAGCCCACAACACCACACTCTCCTTTTCTCCCCGTCCTTCCCATCCAATCTTCACTCCACCTCCCATCCACCCAGTGCTCAGGTGAGATGCTCTGGCCTGAGGCACTTCTGTTGGATTCGGTTCAGGTTTTATGTTTCCCCACGAGGCTTTTTTCCTTCTACATTTCTGAAAATTGTTCCATTTTGTCTTTAAAATATCTCCTCTGACACTTTAAAAGTTATGTTGAAACCAAATTCAACTCTCTATTGCAGTTTGGTACGATGGCTAGGTTCACCATTTCATTTAGCTTGTCAGAAGGCTCCACACCAGCTCTGGCACTGGTGCAGAACAAGAAGTTTCATCTTCCTGGAAAAGTACATTTTCATCCACTGAAATGTCTGGGTGAGAAGAGACAAATGTTTCTGAAGGGATGAAAATGGTCCACTGGTGGAGAAGTGTCTTGGGAGATGCACGGTGTCGTTTGCTCTCTGATGGCAGCAGATCCCAGGGTCTCGTGGGGACAACAGAGTTGGTCACAGAAGGATTTGGACTGAGTGTTGCATAGGTTGCTTACCTATTGCCCTTTGCAGGGGACTGTGAAACCTGCCCAGGGAGGTGTCTCATGGACATCACTTGTCTTTCTGTCCTGCCTCTGTCAGGAAAATTTAGATAAATAAGATCTGGCAAATCCCACTTGGCATGAGAGCGGTCAGATGGTGGTGGCAGGAATTGGGTACAGGCTGTCCAGAGCCTGTGTCCCTGCCCTTGACTCACAAGTGAAAGAGATGGGAGTGCTGACCTGGTGGTTTTAAAAAACTTTCAGTGGGAATAATCTCAAGACTCTGGTTCTGTGGAGGAGAAGGGACTTGTGTGAACTTCCTTCCTCTCTCTTTAGTCAGAGACTCAGAGCTGCAGCGTCTGCCAGTCTCTGAATGATGGAGAGTGACAGAAACACTCTGGGTCACACTGAAGGGCTTTGGAAACCAGATCTGTGATGGCAGCAGCAGAGGTTCCCAACATGATAAATGATAAAAATAAAAAAAAAGATTCCCATCTGCTTTGCTGGAGCTGATTGCTATTTTCTTGCATAAATTCCAGGCCCATTCTGACAAAATCCCAACAGCATAATGATGACAAGATCCTTCATCATCAGTTCAAGCTTAATTACAGTTAATCAGTGGTTTGAGCACAGTCAAAATACAGCTATGTGGAAATGTGGAGAGTCTCAGGATGAGTGCTTTGGAGGCAGAGGATGGCTCTTCTCTTGGAGTGGGAGAGGGGATGGCAGAGAGATCACAGAATCACACAGAATGTCAGGGATTGGAAGGGACCTCGAAAGATCATCCAGTCCAATCCCCCTGCCAGAGCAGGAACCTCAATGAGATCACACAGGAAGGCGTCCAGGCAGGTCTTGAATGTCTCCAGAGAAGGAGACTCCACAACCTCCCTGGGCAAATGATGAGCAGAGCAAAGCATGCTTCCCTCTTCCAGCCCTGCAAAATGGGTCAGGAATGGATGTGCAGGTTCTTTACATGAGTTCCTGCTTTCTGGGAGGAAATAGCTTCTGGTAGCATGAAAATGGCACCATCGCTCCTGTGACTTGCTTGCTGTACTCTGTTCTGCCCCTCACTGTGCCCCGGGGGCTGCCTCGGGATGTGGAACGTGGGAAGAGGTGGTGATGCAGGGTTGCTGATGGAGCAGGCTGCACTGGGAAGGGAGCAGATCTTCCACGGGACAACTCCCAGAGGGCTGATTTTTACCCCAAGATCTTAGCGATTGGTTCAGTGTTTAACAGGTCAGTGTTGGAGTGATTGATTAGTTACTGTTTGTTTTTAAGCAGCAAACAGACAAGATTTGAAAGAGTTATTAATCATCTCTGGCCTCTCTTTAGAAGCCATAGGGTTGGTGTTGCCTATAGCTCTTTGTCACAGGGATGCTGAGGTGGGAAACTGGGCTGGTGACCCCTTCTTCCTGGTGAAACCCCTCCCAGCCTTAGGTTCTCAGTGGGGACAGATGCAGGTGCCTGGGTAACATACGCATGAGGTGTTTCACTGTGTGTTTTGTTATCTCACATCCATATCCCCACTCTTGTGATTTTTTTTTACTCATCTCTTGGATGGGAACCAGTGGCTGCAGTTATGACTCTGGGACAGGGATCGAACGAGCAGTACTGCAGATGCTGTGGTGCCCAGTCTCTTGTGGCAGTGCAGCAGCAGTGGCTCTGCAGGCTCCAGGCAGTTTGCAGAAATAAGTGGAAAAATTAAGGAGTGAGACATTTTTCCAATTTAAATGTGTGCTTCAAACCCCAGTTACTCTATCTAGCAGAGCTGTGGTTGGATGCACAGAGCTGCTCAGAGATGGGGTCAGCAAAGTTTGATGGAGTTGAGTCGGCAAAGAAGGGGCTGTGGTTTTGCTGATTATCTGTATTGCATCTCAAGGGAAACACTATTTTTTTTTTTAATCTACTTTAAAATCTATCTGCAGTGCCAGGACAGTGAGCCAGAGCCCTGCCTTAATCATCTCCTGCAGTAGGTGTTTAAAATAGATGAGCCAAATCACATCCTAAAACTGCCCATCTCCATTGCTGAAGAAGGTACCATGTGCAATTAGCTGGACAGAGGGGTCTGCAGTCCCACTGCCAGGGGTCTGGAATGATACCTCACACCAAAACATCTTCCTGATTTGAAGCATTGGCTGTTATTAAAGTACACTAAGTGTAAGCCCAGCAGAAAGAGAGACACAGAAACCAGCCTTTGATGTTTGGGTGAAAAGCTGTAGGAAGATTTTGCTTAAATTATTCCACTTTTCCCTGGTATGGCATTTTGGTCACTTTGCACACTCTCCTCTAATTTTACCTCGGGGCATTTCTGCCCCTTTGCCCTGTGAGCAGTGTCAGAGCAGGGACAGGATGATGTGCCTGTGATTTGACTTCCCCTGGGCAGTGGCACTGCAGATATTCTTGAGCTTGGAGCTCAGCAAACTCCAGGTATCACCAGTTCTTCCATGTGTGACAGCACTTAAACACTTAAAACACTTGAACACCCTCTTTCATGCTCTTCCACTTTCCCAATCAGGATTTAAAAATGGTTGTAATCATTTCGGGGATTTTTGAGACAGCAGAATTTCTTGAGCAGAGGCTGATTGGAACAAACAATCTCTTGGGGCATTTCCCTGCAGGTGATGCTGGACATCACAACAGCTCTGTCTCTGTGGCTGTGGCCACCTGAGCAGATCCAGCAGCTTCATGTGAACCCACAGTGCTGCTTGACATCCCATCCCAAACACATGTGGCTGTTTCTGGACGTTTCCTCCTCCCTCTCCACCCCAGCAGTGCCTTTATTAGCAACAGGAAGGACCTGTCCAAGGCTGCAGAGATGCCAGCAGTGATTCTCCAGTGCAGTGTTCTCTGTTAATGAAAGGAGCATGAGGTTGGCTCTCGCCTCCAGCTCTCTGCTTTAATGACCTTCACAGCAGGAACAACCCCTCTAATGGGCCATGAAGCCATTGAGCCCCCCACCCTGGGAGCCTGAAGGCAGCTCCACATCACCCGGGCTCTGAAAGCAGGGAAGAGGAGGAGCAGCTGGGAGCACCCGTGGGGCAGATGGGACAGGGAAGGGGCCTGGTGCCAGGGGGCAGACATGAGGGAAGACCAGGGCTGAAGTCGAGGAGGAAGCCCTGGCTGAATCCTTTGCACCTTTGAGGGACGAGGTTGGGTTGAAAAAGCAGCTTCTGGGGCTCATCAGCTCCAGGGCTCAGAAATGGGGCTGCCAGCCCAGGGGTGCTGCCTGCTTCCCCTGACCTCTGTCCTGGTCCCATCCTGCTCTCACAGACACTTTCCCAGCACACTTTAGCTCCAGGAGATGTTGATGGAGCAGCTTTGCTTACTCCTTCAGCCCCCAAAGCAGAGGTGATGCTCTGCAGCCCTGCCTGGGTGCTGCAGGTGCTGGGCATGGCTCCTCAGCTGCTGCCTCTAAATTTTTGCAGCTTTTTGTTTTTCTCAAACAGCTTTTGAAAATACGTGGGAGCAGTAAATCCACTGGGGCCTCAAGACAGGCCCTTGATACCGTGCTCACCACAACTTTCTCCCAAACCAGCCCCACAATCTAACAAGAACTTATTTTTCTGTTTCTTACAGTAACGTGGACACGGAAAAATTGTGTGGTAAGTAGGGTGATATTCCTGCCCTGGAAAGCTTCTTCTCGAGCATCTGTGGTGGGGGCTTTGTGCACGTCTGACTCAGGCAGGACTGGGCAATCAAGTGACATTGACAGTCCCTGGATCCCAGCACAGAGGGCATCTGTACTTTACCCAAGGGGTTGGGATATTTTGTCCCTGGGGCTAGGAAAGGACTCTTCATTTCAGTCCAGGTGGGAGCATGACTCTGGAGAGTGATGTGAATGCCCCCTGCAGTGCTGCTGGGCTGCGTGTGGGAAGCAGCCGATGCAGGGCAGGCACAGCTTGGGAAGTTCATCACGGTCTTCTCTCCTGCTTCAGATTATTTCTCAGCATATCTTGGAGAATATAGGAATGTGCTTTCTGCCCTGGAAGCTCTCAACTCTGCAGTGCTGGCAGCCATGGACAAAACCAAACTGGTAAGGAGGGGACGGTGGGAGGGTGGTGGGGCAGGTGGGTGCACAACAGGAGCTGTGGTGATCTTGGCTGCTTGCTTAGAGTTAAACTTTGGTGGCAGAGGCAGCAAATGTGGCACTTCCCAGATCAAGGGGGTTGCCCGTGCGTGCTTCAATTGTCTCCGTGTGCACATCCTGCAGCGTGGCTGAAGGAGGGAGAGCTGTGCTTGAAGGAAGGGTAGAGCAGGAAGGGTAGAGCTAGTGCTTTTGTGCTCTGGAGATATCTTCTTCCTCAGAGGGCTCTGGAGATATCTTCTTCCTCACAGGGAAGTGTTTGTTTGAACAGCTCCTTGCAGACCACTCGCAGGGTCCTTCCTGCCTGGGGACACTGATGCTGGGAGCACCACTGGTAATCTACGGGTTGTGTCTCTGAGCCAAAGCAAGGTCTTTCCCACAAAGCAGTATGATGTGAAACAGGGAGTCCAGGGTTGAGCCTGCTCTGGACTGACCCCAGCATCTTGTGCTCAGCACAGCCTTGTGCTCACAACAGTGAAAATGGGCTGCTGGAGAGGGGGCAGGAGCCACAGCGGCAGGACAGCTGCTTTGGGATAAAGGTAGGAAATGGTGAAATTCATTGACTCCAACCTCGTGCCCAGTTCATCCCTGTGGTGAATGCTTTCCCTCACCCTGCAGCTTGTGCTGATGGGAGGCAGATTGGAGGCTGCTAATTAGGACAAGCAGCCTCCTGCTTTGAGAGCCCCCCTGCCTCTACCTCGGAGAGCAGAGATCTGCAGTGTGGGCTAAACACAGCTGTGAAAAAGCAGTGGCCAGTACTGGAAGGGACCCTTCTCGGGGGCCAGCAGCCCCCTTTGCATCCCAGATGTATTCAGTGGTTTAGCCATGTGCTTGGGGCTGATGCTGCTGTACAGCCGTG
>NW_010338296.1:13255-17153 GCF_000700745.2 Antrostomus carolinensis
GCTTGGCAGGAAGCAGATGAAGGGCATCGTCCACTCATCTATTGATTGGACAGAGAAGCCAAGAGGGACTGGTCCCGCTGTCAGCTCTGCAGAGTCATCAGAGTGGTGTTGGTGCCTCTGTAGTGTCGCTCAGGATCTTGCCCTCTCTTTAAGTTTTACCTCTGGTCAGATCCAGCCTCAGCAGCATCTTCCCTGTACATTGGGAAATTTCATACCAGGAGAGGGAATCACTTGAAAGTGTATTTTTTTTTCTCTTTAGTTCAGCTGCCTGGCCCCCTTCACAGTTATTAAATGCAAGTCCAGAGGGAGAGAATGAATCCTCTTCAGAGAGCTGTGCTTTATTTCAGTTCTTTTCTGGGATTTCTTGGTAATGATTTTGTATATTCATTTATTTCTCCAAAGGGCAGCACGATTCCTCTCTGCTTCACAGTACTGGCATGATGTATTCATTCACTTAATAGTCTCTGGTGCCAAAAAAAAAAAAAGAGAAGCAGGTTTTCCCTGTTGAAACAGATTTTTGTGAACTCACTTTTCCACCCCTGTTTGGATCTGCCTGGAGCCAGGACGGCCCGATGTTCACAGTGCTGCTCTCACCCGGGCGAGGTCTGCACTGACTGGGTGCTCTGATCCCAGCCCTGAGCTCCTGGGTGCGCCGATGCAGATCCTGACCCTCCCAGGAAGCATCTCGTGGTGTTTCCCTGGTCTGCTGTGCTCTGAGCTGGGGAGAAGGCAGGAGAGGGCAATGCTCCAGCTCTGAGGTCAGGGCTCTTGCAGAGCTGTGGGAAACCTGCTGTTGCTAGAGGCTGGCAGAGGTGATTAATGCTGCGTTCTTACCTGCTGTGACCTGAATATGTTCCCACGTTTGTATTTCCAGAATGGGACTCAATCTTGGGTTATTATGGGATTAGTGGGTTTATTAGGTTGGATTTTAGCCAAAGTTCACACTTCTCTGAGCCAGGGAAGGGGGCAGAGAACAGAGATTTCCCATATTACACATCTGTCCCTCATTTCTGTTGATCCAAGCGCCTCTAATGCCACCATGGCTGAGGACTGAGAGCCCCAGTTTGGCAGAGACACCACTCCCCTGGAAGAGCCGAATGAAACTTCATTCCAGGGAGCTGCTTTTGCTGGAGTTGCAGCCACGCTGCCTGCTGAGCACACTGGAAGAGACCAACGGCCCTCAACATAAAGCTCTGCTTCCAGAGCAGGGAACTTCTGTGGAGCTGACAGATGTTGAAGGATCTGCAGTTCCTGCCCGTTTTTCCCAGGCTGTGTAGGAGAGAGCTTTGTGTGACTCCTGCAGAGCAGTGATACCCAGGCTAGAGAGGAGAGGGGGATCTCTGATTTGAGCTGAGTCTCACCAGTTGAACCACAGCATCTCTTGGTTACAGCAAGGTCAGTCTCCAATAGTTCTTTACTTCTGCTGCCACAGGATTGCTCACCCCTGCATCCTCCAGTACTTATCCCACAGCTAGAAATAGGCTAGTGTAAGTTCAAGCCCACTTTACAGAGAGGAAAGCAGACAGGGAACACGGTTTGCTTTGTTAGCACAACAAAAGCAGAGCCTGGGAGGTGTGCTAGGCTTGCTTGGACCATGCCAGGGTGATGATCTTAGGTTGCCCAGAGAAGCTGTGGCTGCTCCTCCCTGGAAGTGTTTAAGGCCAGGCTGGATGAGGCTTTGAGCAACCTGGTCTAGTGGAAGGTGTCCCTGCTGCTGGCAGGGGGGTTGGAACTGGATGATCTTTAAGGTCCCTTCCAACCCAAACCATTCTATGATTCTATGAGCTCCAGGGAGGAGAGAGAGGGAAATAAGGAAACCAGAGCTCAGAGGGAATGTGTGTGTTTGGGAGCTGTGGTCTGAAGCAGTGCTGCCAAAAGCCTATTTGATTTTGTGGATTCCCACCTCTGCTCCTGCCATTGTGGTCGCTGCAGTCCAAGGTACCTGGCGTGGATCAGTGGCTGTCTCCTCGCTGACAGGCTCCTCCATCTGCTGCCTGCTGTGCCCCTTGTCAACACAGGATAAACACTGTGATAAAGATGGGACAAGCAGGGTGGGTTTGTCCTTCTCGCTGTGTAAGTGGCTGCAGGTACTGTGGGAAATAGCGAATGTGTGGGTAGCCAATCTGCTCGTGGTCTTTTTTATGGATCCCCAGGTTGGCAGGAGGAAATGAAATCATTAGGGGTTCCTATGCTCCCATCCTTCCTCACTGAGTTGATAGAAACGTGGTAAGGAAAAGATGTCTTTTCAAGAAAAGAGGGTTTTTCTCCAGATTCTGTCATTCCCACTTACATTTGTTGATAGCTACGCTGCAGTGTACTAACCAAAGCTTGTCTTGTGGCTAAACTTTGTGTGTGCAATATAACAGCATCAGAGGAAGAAGTGAACTGTGGAAATACCTTGGGAAATGGTCTGATCGTTCTCACAGAGGATCTGTATGTTAAAATCTTTCCATTCTGCAGTTGGCAGCTGCTGCAGACTGGCCCATAAATACCTCTCCAAGTCAGGTGCTTTTCTTTCTCCTTTGGCAGGAATTCTGCAGTCACCTAGTCCATTCATTCCTGAGTTTAACTGTCATCATAAGAAATGAATAAAACCTCTCAAAAGCAGAATTATAGCAGCTCTTGGCAACTTTGGGATTTTCATCTGGGTTAACGGAACTGAAATACCAGTCCATGACCAAAAATCTGTGTCTCATTCATGATGAATTATTTCCTCTGTGAGTCTTTGCTATGAGCAGAAGATGCTGTACTGGGTGAGACAGAGCACGTTTTTATTGAGCCTCTCTCTCCAGAGGAGTTTGAACTGTGTGGTGCAACACCTGATGAGGGTTTTGCTCGTTTTTCCCCAAAGTGAGGAGTGTGCCCAGTAGCTGAGCTGAAGGAAAGATGCATTTTTCAATTGATTCCCTCCCCTGGCATGAGATGCAGATGCAGAAGGGTGAAACAGCATTTGGGGCTCTCTTGAGAGCTGGTTATTTCCATACTTCTCTCTGGCACGTTCCCTTGGGTGAGCTGTGTTTGCCGAGGCGAGAGACAGGAGGCAGCTGGCTTGTCGTGTGTGATGCTCGACTGAAATCCTGACGTGCCCGCCTGGGATCCTACTTTCCCCTTGCAAGGTGGGCTGGGGCGTGCTGGGAGCAGGAGGATGGGGAGCTCTCTGAAGGGCGAGCTGCAGAGCCAAATACCCTCCGAGCACAGCATGCCCTGGGCTGGTAATTGGGTTTTGGGGGCTGGCACCCCAGGCTGGCACCTGTGTCTGCGTGTTTGGGGTGTAAGGGCTGCGCTGGGATGAGCTGTGGGGCTCAGGGCAGGTTGAGTGTGTCCCCCTTGGCTGTGACATGGTGTCGGTGGGAGCAGCTGCCTGCTCCTGCGATAAAACTCCATCCACCAACATCATCCATGGAGGATGTCAGGATTAAGCCACCCTCAGGATGAAAGTTGAGAGGATGGGGAGTGCTGGGAGGCTGGCTTGATGCCGGGGCTTCTCCCAGCACCTGGCCCTTTGAAGGGGAGCGATGTGGCTGGGGAGAAGCATCTGGCCCCTGTGCGAGGGGAAGCGTCCATATGCCAGGGCTGTGGGGACACAGCCGGCCCCGGCGGGGGGCTGGGGGGGGGGGAGGTGCTCTGAGGTGGGAGTGCAGGTCATGAAGGGGGTTGCTTGCTGTGGGAAGTGGCCTCTGTGCAGAAAGAAGGGTGACAGCGTTTGGATTTGGACCAGCTCCTGAAATGAAACAGACTGTGCCCAGCCATGCGGCGGATGAATAATATATCTGTTCTGCTGCACCACAGAGGGGGCTCAGCCCATTAATATTCTTCATCTTTCTCAGGGTTGTCCTGGGGAGGTTTGAGGGTCGGTGGTTCCTCTGTAAGCAGGGGATGTGTGTCTGGACTGGCGGGA
>NW_010338297.1:0-259 GCF_000700745.2 Antrostomus carolinensis
CTGGGGGGGGGGTGGCGGTGGCAGGTGACTGGACCCCACCCCCCTGTCCTGTGTCCCCCCCAGGTACACGTACGAGATCGCGCCGGTGTTCGTGCTGATGGAGGAGGAGGTGCTGGCCAAGCTGCGGGAGCTGCTGGGATGGGGCAGCGGGGACGGCACCTTCTGCCCAGGTATTGTCCTTGTCACTGTCCCCACCTGTGACCCCACCGCTGGCTTGTCCCTGTCCCCATCCCTGTCCCCACTCATCACCCAGCCAGTG
>NW_010338297.1:866-1538 GCF_000700745.2 Antrostomus carolinensis
GTCCCCCCTCATGACCCAGCCAGTGGCTTGTCCCCATCCCTGTCCCCACCCATGTCCCTACTGGTGGCTTGTCCCTGTCCCCACTTGTGACCCTGGAGATGACTTGTCCTTGTCCCCATCCCTGTCCCCACCCATGACCCTGCTGGTGGCTTTTCCCTGTCTCCACTTGTCACCCTGGAGGTGGCTTTTCCCTGTCCCCATCCCTGTCCCAGACTGTGACCCCATCCCTGTCCCAGACTGTGACCCCAACAGTGGCTTGTCCCCATCCCTGTCCCCACTTGTGACCCTGGAGGTGGCTTGTCCTCATCCCTGTCCCCAGCTGTGACCCCAACAGTGGCTTGTCCCTGTCCTCATCCCTGTCCCTGTCCCCACTCATGACCCACCCAATGACTTGTCTCCATTCCTGTCCCCACCCGTGCACCTGCTGGTGGCTTGTAACCCCGTGACCCTGCTGGTGGCTTGTCCCTGTCCCCACTTGTCACCCTGCAGGTGACTTGTCCCTGTCCCCATCCCTGTCCCCAGCTGTGACCCCCACAGTGGCTTGTCTTTGTCCCCATCCTTGTCCCCACCCATGACCCTGCTGGTGGCTTGTCCCTGTCCCCCCTTGTCACCCTGGGGGTGGCTTGTTCCCATCCCTGTGACCCCACCTGTGACCCCACCGCTGGCTTGTCC
>NW_010338298.1:0-21978 GCF_000700745.2 Antrostomus carolinensis
TATTATTAAGTCTTTACCCAAAAAACGAGACAGGCCCCAGGAATTTGAGAAAAGCATAATCTGCTTTATTTTTTTTTCCATTTTTTTTATTTAAATAAGGAGAATTCTTTCATATGGAAAGAGCTAATACAATCACATATTTGAAAGGAGAAACAATAGGTACGGAAACGAGGAAAAAAGGGCAATAAAGAGTGTGCCGCAACTGGCCTGGTGATTCCGTGATTCGAGTTCCGGTCCAAGTAAAAGTTTCCAAAAAATATAAACAGGTTGCACGTTACACAATTATCCATCGTCTGCCCTTTCAAATATCTGGTCTACATGAAAAGACAAAGAGAGGAAAGGCCAAAAAAAAATTTGCTATACAGGTCATGAGGTTAAAAGCTTTAAGGAGCACGATATCCCCTTGAGAAACAACAAATGCAATTTATACAGAACCAGAGGAAGGATTCCAGCTAAGGACAATGCCTTAAAGACATGCTAAAGGGTGAGCGCCTCACTGCTGCTGCTGTGATTCCCAGGGGAACGGGCAAGGTTGTGGCTGCAGACATCTTGAGGAGACGGGAAGAGCTACTGAACCCCAAGGGGTGTCTATGGCCACGAGGAAAATCCGATGGGTTTTGGATTAAAACAAACAGCAACAACAAAAAAATTGTTGGACCACTGCCTGTCTCTTCCCAGCCAGCAGTTCCACTGCTTCGGCAAAACGCATCTTTTCTGTCGATGGGCCACAAATAGTTATCCTGATGCCTGCTGTAAATCAATTCTTACTCAAACCGCATCTTTCTTACAAGGAAACTGGGCTGCTGTATGTCCTGCGCTACAGGGAATTAACCTGTGCTTAACTAGTCAGAAGCAAAACAGGAGGTTAACAAAATGCAACAGAACAAGATCTTAGCATGCAGTGGTGCTCGCTGGAGAGTGACGATAATAGCCTGCCAAAAGGTGAGACATAGCAAAAATGCTAGGCTCATTTTTTAATATATATCTATAAATACACAGGAACCACATGGCAGCTTGTAGCTTTGCAGCATTCTTGCGAGGAAACTGTTAAATGGAGTGCCTCTGCATGAACACAAACACGTATGGAGCTCAATGGGCTGCAAACACATTCAGAGCTACTGACAACTGTACATGGCAAAGCCAGGAGCAAATTATGGAAGATCAACAATAATACCTGTTTCACTGGTGACTGTGCTGCTTCCACTTGTCATTTAAAAATACACTGGAGCACCTTTTTTTTTTTCCTCCCTTTTTTTCTTCCTTGACTTTTTTTTTTTTTAAATTTAATTTAATTAAGAGCTAAAAGCAGGCTGAACTGGAGAGGAAAGCAGCACTGAATACAGCTACTAGGACATGAATCACTATGTATAAGAGAATCGATTACACATGTTTCAGACCTTCAGCTGAACAAAAAGCAGCAAAGTCAACCTCTGAATATTTCTGCTTCACCCATTGTTGCTGAAAATATGGATTCCACCTCTCCCTCCCACTGCACGCTGCAACTTTCCTAGCAAAAGGAGCCTGCAATTTGGGTAGCTGATTTCCAGTCAAAGCAAAAGCAACTCACAGAATAAATCATTAGGGCACAACCCTTCAGTGGAGAAGAGGGCAAGCACCATTATCCCCTTATAAACCATATCCATGTTCTATACATCTCCATTCTCCTCTTCCCCAAGCTGAATCTGTTATCAGCATACCAGCAGCCTTGGCATGTCTGCACCTTGAGTATCAGAGACTTTCCTTTTGAGTCAAGAGCACCACAAACTGCACTGACCTTGTCCTAGCTTTAAACAAAAATATATACCAGAGAAGGCAGCTATTGCACTGTAGAAATTTAGGCTCTTAAAACTGCTTTCTGTCATACAAAACTCCTTTAAGTGAAAGAGAGTCTTGCCAACTGCAGCTGACAGTCACGCAAAGGTGAGGAATGGAATGAAGCTCACATGCATTTCTTGGCCTTTCCTGCACAGAATAATTCAGACATAATATATAAATAGAGCAGTGAAACAATTACTTTTTCACCTAGACCTACAACATCAAATACGTATAAATAAATTCTAGTGTTTTATTCTGTTGGGGGAAGGAATGGAGGGGTTAAAAGAGAAAGAAGGGTGACCTTTTTCAACAGGAAGTATTGTAGTTCTGATGGCATTTACACCAGAGGGACTGCAGTAATTTGTATCTTGCAATAAACCAGTTTTCTCCAACACGTTTGACCATTTTAAAGTCATCTAGGTGGGAGGAAAGAGGTTAGTGTCTGCAAAGCTTAAGTAGTGTGTCTAGGGTAGGAAAGAGATGAGAAGAGGGGGGCTCAGATAAGCCTCTTTAGCCATTATAGTTAGATTCTGGGTTGGTATTAGCTAGGGCCAGCTGGGCAGAAAGATAATAATTAAAAAAAAAGGCAAAAAAACAGACAATTCTGTTGTTCATGATATTTCAAGGAAGAAAATAGAAAGGGGGGTGGGATGACTTACTGGTGAAACAATCTTTGGAAAATGTTGGGAGCAGGACTAGCAGATGAGGATGCAGGTCTGGGAGATGTCTGAAGGCTGGGGAAATACTTGTCTCTAAATCTCAAACCCTGTACTTTAAGGATGATGCTAGAGAGATGCTGGCACACTCTGCTCTGAAGTTAAAAAAAAATAATCCATAAAACATGAGGAAAAAAAGAGCTTTTATTTTTCTTAAAGTACCATCCTATCCCTTTCCCTTTGAGTTCTCTGCCATGGTCAATGGGGACACCTGTGGGAGAGGGGACATTACTATGTCTAAGTTAGTCTAGGTTTCTAAGCTCTTTAAAGCTACTGTATAAAATTCTTATTTATACCTAGCTTAAAACTTCAAATGCATCCCTAGAAAGTAATGAAGGATCTTTCCCAGAAAGTGGGGGCGCTGGGGGAGCAAACGAAGAAACAAGAACACCTTTCAGATCCCTTCCCAAATACATTCTTTGTTCAAAATATCTTCTTTGGAACCACCAACAGTGACTTGCTGCCACCTAGCACAGGCAGACAGCACAGCCAGTTAGCAAGCTATCATCTGCAAAAATTAAATGTTCTTTCCCTTACTTCAGAGTGACCAGCCTACTTTACATTTTGAAAAAGCTAAACAACACAAACCAAGTTAGCCAAAAGTAGTTGAGTTTAACTAAGACTACTGTCAGCTGAAGGACTCCAAGCACTTTCAGGAACTTGGAAGTCCATCCTAAAATCTACATACACACGCGCGCACACACACACACACACACACACACAAACCAAAACCTAACAACCAAAGAAATAAAAACCCAACCCCCTCCCACTGGGACCTTCCTTTCATAGATCATCAAATACTGGTCAGGAAGTGTGAGGTGACGACAATGTATACACACTATATGCAACTGCATCTCAAGTGAAGAACCCTTTGCTGTTCATCTGGGGAAGGAGAGTAAAAGGATGCTTCTAACCTGTAATCTCTGTAATCATGCGCTTCCAACACAAAAAAGGAGGTTCCAAGTGTGCTAAAATGGCTGCCTTGCAGAGGGGCTGCCTTACCAATGCGTTTCTATGCGAATTTTACAAAAGGCCGTGAGTTAGAGGAACAGAAAGCAAGACCTAGGGAAAAGGGAGAAGAGCAAAGTTTAGGAGAGCAGCCCCAAGGGATGAACACAATAAAGAACAAGTGTCAGGAGACACGAAGAATTAGAGCAGCCAAGGTAGGGAGCATAAGAGAGCGTCACAACTACAAAAAGTAGTCCATACAGACCCGTTGGCTCTAGCCAACTCATCCGACCCATGTGCGGTGAGGAGATTTTTCTTAACAGATTTTACATTTCATAAATCTATGATTTACATTTTGTTGTGTGTTTGGCAGTCACTAAAAAATCCAAACCCACAAAAAAAACTCAAAACCTAGACCCAGATGAGCTTGCAACAGAAATTTGGTGTTTTGTTTTTTTTTTTCCTTAAAACGAAAATGCAACATCTTGTTGTGCACAAGGCACCCCAAATCTACAATTAAAATGGTGCAAGTTTCAAGAGTACTGCACTGATCTACTACATACCTTTAGTACACATTTACTTCTAATGCAAGCATTGCTTCTAGCTTAAAACGAAGAAATTAATGAATGCCATAACTGTCCTGTTTTTTTAATCAAACAATCTGAAAGGCTAAATCATCTGGGGAAAATATACCCAAACTCACTCAATTTTAGAAGTCACGATTCTCAACATAGGACAGAACCGTATATAAAACTACGGAGAGTTTTGTCAGAACATAATTTCAGCTGAAGGGAATTCTTTTCTGGAAGGAATGAGGAAAGCAGAAAGAAGGGCAGGGGGGAAATGAGAGAACATATAAAAGTTCTGCTATAAACAAAGATATAGCTTTTTTTTTTTTTTTGTAAAAACCTCAGCTGCCTTTAAAATGAAAAACCTCAAACTAAACCCTCTCCCCCAGTTGCCACTCTGCTGAGACAGAAGTAGGGAAGGAGAAGGATGGGCTTTGCCAAGTGAACAATCACAGCTACCTGTGGATGGGGCATGGAGCGGGAAAAACAAAAAAATAAATGGCTCAAGCCACTTAAGTCACATGGTTGGTTTGTTTTAAAGCAAGCAGGTCAATGTCATATTCACTGTTTCAAACTGCTTTGTGGGGAGAGGGGCTTGGATGATGTCACTGTAGTCAGTCAATGTGGGGCAGGGAGTAAATCCGGTGAGATTTTCAAGAGATCCAGTAGGGTCCAGTCTGAGCTGCAGTGCCGCTCAGGCAGCGGGACCAGGCGGGCAGAGGTGCTCCTAGGCCTTGCTTTCCTCCACTTTGACTGCCTGAGGTTTGATCGCTCCCGTGCGCACTGGCTTCATCTGGTTTGCGGAGGCCGCTTCTTGCAGCTTTACTGCTCCCAGGTTGGCTTTGTTTTCATCCACCCGCTGCTTTGCCTTTTTACATACAAAAACCAAAGCATTAGCTTAGCAGAGACCTCTAGGCAGATATAAAAAACCCCAAACTGTCACCATCATTCATACAAGACATCAAATTTGCTCCAGTCAGGTATTTCTTCTATTCTTTAACACTTTGCTGTCTTAAAACACCTCACATTGAGGATCTCCAAGTGTCTCACATGTCTGGCAATGCAAATAACCCATAAAAACTCAACAAAAAAAAATAACATGGACACTGTGATAGAGGTCATCCTCTAAGCTCTCCTGACTTTCAAATCACACAGCGTTACTCTTGGACTCAGTGTAACACCCACCCACTCTCCCTACAGGGAAAATGACAGCTCCCACATACAGCTTCAGTACACAGGCCTTTCTGCCTCTCCTCTTAAGTCCAAGGCACAGGCATGACAGCACAGAAGAGCAGACATTGTTGGGTCAAACAAGGTACTGATGTGCACTACCTGTTGTACATAGTGTCCTTGCACAGAGCCCATACTAACTGCTGGTCCAGACGGCTTCCCGCTTGGGCTGGCAGAGCTAGGCCTGGAAATCGAAGAGTCGACAATATTCATGGAGTAAATTCTACAATGGAATGAGAACCTTATTCATGTGTGAAAGAAAAAAAAAAGACAGCAGAAAGCAGCAGTAGACAGGGCATGAGTCTGTGCTGTACAGATCAGTGAGCTCCCCAGCCCAAAAGACAACCCATGGATTAGTTAAGAGAAAAAAATAAAGCAACTGCAGGTCCCAAAAGGCTGAATGAGCTCAAGGTTTGGTGGTATGTCTAGACACGAACACCTCTCATCTTGAGAGGATCGTGCTGCAAACTAAAACATTTATTCAGTGATCCTCAAATCTTTCACTTCAACAAGGAACAAACAGAAGCACACACCAATTCCAATTTGTCTTTAAGAGTCAGTAAACAAAAAAACTTTATGCACTTCCCACAAGCACAAAGGGCCAAGTCAGATACACGCTGGCCCCACACCCAAAAATGAAAGCCATGATCATGCATTTTGATACCAGTACCTGGACTACAGTAAGCACATTCCATATGCAAAAAACCCAAGTGAATCTTGTACAGGAATGATGCATGCACCATGTCACTGCAAAGGGGGAAAACTACTTCTTCCCCATTCTGACTAGGGAGGCAAAGTTCTGTAAATATTTTACCTGTACGTGTGTGGTGATGGTACAGACCCTCCGGAGGACATATTCTGTTTACCATCAGAGAAATGAAATCCTTTCATTTCCATTTGGGAGGACTACAGAGGAAAAAGAGTGAGAGTATCATCTTTGCATTCACAAATCACTCATTACTTCATATAAACACTTAAGCCAAATCTTTGCCCTTCTACCCATCGTGCCCATTAAAAGAAGAAACATTTTTCAGGTGAAGAAAGTGAGGCTTGTATGTGAAATAATCTGCTTGTATTAAACCAACAAGCCAGCAGCACAAGCAAATACAGAACTGGAAGTTAACCGCTGTGCTCTCTCTCCCCTATAATAGACAAACTTATGATACGAATCCATCAAACCAGACATGACATTAATATACCTACTCAAATGGACAAGCTTCACAACAGTGTGAAATATCTGGGCAGTATTCCAACTGTGTCTGGAGCTCACCACCCCTCAAGCACTCTGGGGAAACCTGTGTAAACATGTAATAAAACTGGAGACTCCAAACTGGATCAAGGCACGATGTGGCTCCCTGGAAACAGAATGATTACCAGCAACAAAACCTGAAAAACTCCTGGCCTGTGCTTTGGTGATGAGGGGAAAAAAAGGGCTCCTTCATTTTAACACCAGTCCTCGGCTTTGATATTTAAGGATCCCAAACAAGTCAGTCTCCCTTTTAACAAGTAAGATCAAGGAGCAAAACTTCATTGCAGAAGGGGTTAATGAATGCCAAGATGAGCATGCAGGACTTAATCCTTACCTCCCTGCTGGTAGCGAGAACAGAAGGCTGGGATCCAGGAGGGAGGATTCTTCGGGGAGCTCCTACAGGCAGGTTTTGGCCCTGAGGAAGCTGGATGGACTGTGGTAGAATCAGGGGCTGCTGGCCAGAGCCGTAGCGGGGCAGAGGAAGCTGGGAGCCAGGCACAGGCATTGTTAGCTGTGTGATAAGGACACGCAGTTAATTCAACGGTGGTAACAGTCTTGTGTTTGACACGCTGTCTCTTAATACCCTGAAAACACAGCACTGCTAAAAGGAAGCTCACAAACAGTGCAGTCTGGCACAGAATAAATGCAAATCAATGTAACAGAGGGACCTTCACACCAAAACACGTGTTCTGGTAGCAATGCCAACACTCTTGTCAGCTGGGCTTTTAACATGGCATCGATTTAACATAACTGCACACAGACATGGGCCTTTCCTCCTTGCATAGAGCCTTCAGCCAGTTTTTCAGTCTTCCTCATGCTCACTGCATATGTGTCTTTTCTCTTGATACGATGGCAGCGTCACACAGCTCATTGTCAGGAGTTTCGTTTGCAGCTTTGATGCCCAAACCAGAAAGTCTGCCACACCTTCATACCAAAGCATTTTGAGGACCGGACCTCCAGAGAAAGTGGTGGTGACCTCAGCTCTATGTTCTGCATTAAGCTTCAAACTGATGATGGTAATTAATCAAGAGTAATTTAAAAAAAAAAAAAACAAACCCAAAACCGAAACAAACCTAAGAAAACAGCTCAGGACTCAAGAGCCTCCTATTACCTCCAATGCATCTGGCAGTTCTCACAATTGCTGTATTTGGGAGGTTCTATGACAACAATTTATAATAAATAAATAAATAAATAAGTAAATAAATCTAAGGTTGGCAAAAGAGACCAAGTTACTAGCTTGGATAAAGCATTTCTTCAAATATTTAGTTAGTCAGAATTTTCTGTATTTTCCTCAGCTAAGTTTCTTTCAGGATTAACTCTTTATGCCAGTCACAACATAAAAATCCCTCTTTAAACAAAAAATAAACCTTAATATGTGGCACAAAATTAAGATGAGTGATAAAAGTATCAAACATTTCCAGAGAAACTGAACACATGACCACAAATACAGCTACACTCACAGTAGGATTCAATGTCTTTATCCAAACTATGTTTTACAAAAACTATTTTCACAGAATGAAATTCTTGTTAATATGCTGCCAAACAGATCAGCAGAAGTTGCAAATAATACCTGGATAACAAATGAATTGAGAAGACAGATGAGCTTTTAATAAAAGGTCCTAGTTCCCCTGGAAGTTGTGTTAAATCTGGAGAAGACTGGGATTTGGCTCTTGGCAGAGGTACTTTTAGAGCAACTATTGCATCATGGCCTCCTATGCATGAAGCACTGCAAGGTTTGATCTGCATGAAATGTCTATGTCGAGGGTGAGGACATCCCAAGTTACAAAATGACATCTCAGCAGGGACAGACAAGCAATTAGCAACGATCTCATTAATAAGGTGCTGGATGTTTGAAACAATGGTTCACAGAACAGTCTCTTGGGGAAATCTTTTGCCTCTTCACAGAGCTTAGTCCACATAAACAAATGACTTGGCACAAATACTAGTTTCAACGCAGTCTGAGAAACAAGTGGCTACAAAAAAGCCTGTACAAGGGAGTGGTTTGCAAGTCCTGCTCCTAACTAACCTGTGTAAGCTGAGAGTCCATCATCTGGGAGGCTCCCATACCAGCCGCCTGGTTTATCTGGCCTTCGTAAACCAGTGTCTGGCTTCCATTCATGGGCTGATAGGGGGACCCAGACTGAGTTTTCACCACCTCCAAGGGCTGCATGCCTGGGAAGGCAGAATATGGAGGCTTCAGAGCAGTGCCTCCTGTCAGGACCATGGTGCTGGGTTGAGACAGACTGGGGTGCATGTACACCTGAGACCTGGAGAAGAAAAATATAACCAAGTCATTACACAGAAAACCTTTAGAAACTATACACACATCCCCCGTGTGTCAAACCGTATCTCGTCTGCCAGCAGTTCTCAGAATAAAAAATTAACAGCTTAGAAATAAGCTGCCACTTCCCATTTTAGTTACCGGGTTTTTTACTTCCACTTTTAAGCCCTTACAACAGTGTCCTTGTGTTGCAGGAATATATTCAACAGAATGCCTATCCAAAGTTTATGTATCGATATCCTGCACAATAAACTCTGCATTAGTAATAATAAGGGAGGATTCAGGTTACCAGAAGTCTGCAGCAGTTTTGCAAAGCAGAAAAGAATCAGAAGTTACAGATTCAAAGAGGAAAAGAAAAAAAGGTCTGTTTTTGTTTTTTTTTTTTAAACCTCAGTGTCTAGGTTTCTGAGGCCCTGAAGGACACCTGGAACATAAGAGTTCAGACCACAAGGAAATGAAAAACTAGAAGCAGTTACCTGAAGGGCTGTATGGAGCTGTACATCTCTTGGGACTGGGAAACAGGCAGACCACCCCTCAAGCCAAGCTGAGCTTGGGCCTGTAAGGATGTGTGGAGGGAAATGGGAATCTGCTGAGCAGCAGCAGCCTGCAGAAGAAATTAAGATGACTGAGAAAAATCCATCAGTTTCCTCCATGAGTCAATCTGTCACGAAAGTTACCTACACTGCACCTTCACCCAGCCCCTGCACCATTCCACAGAACAGCAGCACGCCGGCACGGAAGACACTGCAGAGGCAGCCAAGAGGGAAGACGAGTGCCTGCAAGAGGCATTTGATGGACACGAGGGGATCAATGTTCTCTGGATACAGAACAGGCACTGACGATCTCAGCTCTCATTTGCCTGCACTCTTCCCTTGAAGGGACTCTCCCCAACCCTATCAACACCCTATTTACCAAGATTAGTGAAATCACTCATCAGCATGGACTAGCTGGAGAATTTACTTAAAGTCACTTCACCTCACACAGAGGCCTCAGCATCTGCTTCAGTTAAACCCTGTCCAAAGGCACTGGTACAAAAGGGGAAAAACCTCTCAATTCCCTCCCTTCAATATCTGTGACACCCACTGGGAAGCAGCATTCAAGGAAATTAAAGAGAGCCACATCTAAGCTCCTTTGGGCTATCAGAGAGATAAATGACTCCTTGTTTCTTAAATGCCACCCTGAAGACTTCTTAAGAAACCAGTAGCTAGTTGTATTTCTCCCTCACCTGTTGGTAGCTTTGCTGCTGAGGTATCGTCTGAGGGACCAGGCGGGGCTGACTTGCAAACACATGGCCATCCAGATACAGGGGTGGAATATGATTACCTAAACATCAGAGAAGGCAGGCTGTAAATTCAAGGTACAGGGGAGATACAGACACAGTACACTACAGAGATCTGCAGGTCAAGACTATTTCCTACCTCTCAGGAAGTCAACACAAACATAGTACCCATTCAGAGGAGCCTGTAAAGCTCCTAAGTACACATACGAAAGCCAGCAGCCCACTTACAGTAGCAGGCTTGCTGAGAATTAATCATACCTTTCTGTAAGAGGCTAAATGTAAATCCAGGTTTATCACCTCCACAAAAAAGTCAGACACACTAACAGTTCAGAAATTACCAAGTTGTACTCCAAACTGTTCCTAAATGCCAGAAACCTGCTCTGCAATCATCTCATCTTTGCAGCTAGGAGGGACAGAAAGAGCAAGCATGGTGTTTGAGACCTTCACACAGGAGATCTAAAACCCATATTCACCCCAAGGGTGGCACCAATTAGAAAATGCTGTGCCTCTCCTGTGGTTCTGTGCAGGTCTGAGCCACAGGATTTACAAGCAAAATTAGGGTGGGTGGGGAAGGAAGTCACCTGACTTGGAACAATCTATTTTCCAAGTCAAGCTAATAACAGAGTCATTACAGTGGTCCACTTGTTACCACTTCTGTCCAGCATATTCCACTCCATTCTTGAATTGAGGAACGAGAAAGATAGTGCATACATGAGAGGTCCTTTGGGACCCAGCAGAGAATCCAAATACATTTCCTTTTCCCAGATGCTCTCTCTAATTATACACACTATCTAACATGACTGAGCTTAAGCTTTTCCTCTTAACTCAAATACAGCAACACCATCCCACCTCCCAGAGCTCTGCAAACTGTAAGGAACTTGTTGTTAAGTACAAAGAGCAGAAGATGCTCAGAACCCGTGACGTAAATAGCCAAATGAGCAGAGGAATGGCTGGTACTGATACTGGGACTGCTGAGTCTCTCAGCCATAGGTTTCTTCACTTCCCTTATGTTCTATTGAGCACACGGTGAAGGGTAAGCAGGATCTATTGGGACATCACAGAGACTTGCCACTATACAGGGAAATTCGTCCTTGTGCCAAGTTTATACCAGTCCCATTCAAGTAACATTCTTCAAAGTGGGCAGACGGTCCCTCTTCCTGTCTTGATTGAATTGTTAAGCATCTGTTAAATACCAGCCAGCTGGTTACTTTACATGGAAGCTCTTCTCACCATGCTCTCCTCTGCTAGAATCAGAGGATGATTCCTAGATACCAACCAGACAGTGCAAATACTGCTGTTGCAGTTTGCAGGTACCTGGAATAGATGCAGAAGGTGCTACGGACGCCACAGGCATAGGAGGCATAGAAACTCCACCAAAAGAGCTGTAGCTGACACCGTTGGAAGCTCCAACACTGGAAGGAGGCTGGATGCCTGAGCCTGCGCCTCCTGGGGAGTTCTGTTCTGGTAAACTAGGAGAGTTTTCCCAAGCTTTACGAGCAGACTCCATCTATGGAAATGAAGGACAATAACTGCAGACAGTTCAAATGGGGAGGACAATACTGAAGCCTAGAGTTGCTCATCTGTGACCTATTACTTCAAATTCAATCTAATCTAGTCATAGTGGAAAGCTGCCAGGTCTCAAGTCAAGTTTTACACTAATTCCCAGTGGGCAAGCGTCCTTCACAAACACTCAATTCCCCTTGGCATTTGCTGAGCTTTCTGGGTTTGGGGTGGTGGTGGGTTTTGTTTTGTTTTATTTTGGGTTTTGTTGTTGTTTGTCTGTTTGTTTTTTGGTTTTTGTTTTTTCTTCTTTAAACCATCAGGCACCTAGGATCCATGACCAGCCATCTCATCCAGCTACTGAAATAGTAGGAAAACTCTGCTGCACTCGCTCTACAATTGGCAAGGACTTCAACATCCAGGACTGTTGAAACACACGCCCTTCCACCTATGCTGAATAGCAAACATGCACAACTTTTACAGAAACTAATTAAAGATTCAGCAGTACCTAACAAAATGCCCTGAGAAAGATCTCTCCATCCTCACTACTCTGGACATGGAAACATGGTATCCACACACATGCCAGCTTGCTTACCTTAAGAGTAAGGTCTGCAGTGGGGAAGGACATTGGGTTGAGGCCAATGCACCGCTGGAGGTGATGATCTCTTCGCAGAATGGGAATGGACTGCGTTAACCCTGCCTGAGGGGAGATTCGTAAAGGGTTAATACTTTATAAACTCTTATGAGAATGTCATGAGCTACCAACACTGACAGAGTTCTCAGCTGGCAGCTCCAGTAACTAACTACATCTCAAAGGATTCAATCCTCAGTGGTACTGCAGGAGTTAAGGACCACAATTCAATGGTGATCCATTCTGCCACTGGAATAAACGAAGCTTCAGTGATATGCAATGACACCCTCTATGTGTCATCACACAGACACTTAAACATCCATTTGACCCAGTGACTTCAATTTGCAGAAGAGTTCCCCCTCCTGCCCTGTATTTGGAATCTACTTAAATTTCAGACAAAGCCTGTTTCTGAAAAGAAATATCCTTTAAGACAAACCTCCAAAATCAGTCTACAAACTTGAAGACATTTTAAAATAAAAATAATAAAAAAAAAGCTTTTTGAGTTTCTCACACTGCTGTCTACAGCTGAGCTACAAGCTGGGCTTTCAGCGCGCTCACTCTTTCACATAAAATAATGAAATACCCAGATGGCCGGCTTAAGATAGGAAACCTCCAAAAGGGCCTGACTAACAAGTGACAGTTTTCTGACGTGCTCTGGCAGATGAGATTTTCTGAGGAAGCTGGCAATCCAGGCCTAAAAATGCCACTATCATGGCCACTTCCAGCATTCTTTCTGTGTCTCACGGGAGGAGATGTGCAACACCTCTTGCTTTACACAGGTCACTCAATGATAATGGAGTTGCTCCCTATATAGTTTCTGAGATAAGGATGCTCATTTTATTAAGGTACCTTGAGGCCACAGAGTTCCATTATGGATTTTAGCCACATGAGTGGCCTAAGCATAAAGTGTGAACTCAACTGCAAACAAATACACTTGCTTTCTTTGGAAGCATCTACGGTTTAACTAAGGAGTATCTCCAATGAATCAATCCCAAAAGAAAAAAGAAATACTTACATTAGTGGCCAAGGCATCCTGCAATTTGGCGACAGGGTTAGCTGCAGTGCCAGAGGCAGAACCAGGTGGCAAGCTGAAGTCAGAGTCCTGAAAAACCAAAACACACAAAATTCAAATCCAGGTCCAAGAGCCACCCATCTGCTTCTCATGGTTAGCATGAAGAAGCTTTAGCCTGAATCATGACACTAGAAACTAAAGACTGTCTTCCAGTAAGCCTTACTGGAAGATAACAAAAAGAAGCTTCTCAGCACTCAGCAGCAGGCAACCCCCAGAGGCACACAAAGGCTTAGATGGCCATAATTTTGTCCCTCACCTCTGTTACCACCCCAGCTGGTCCTTGGGACAGTATTTCCAAGAGGATATTGCATGTTTGCCAAGACATCCTGAGTACCTGGCTTGTGTCAGTAATGAAATCTAAGGCAAATCTACAGCTGGAAGCTTCCTCTAAAATAACCCTTCTGCCTCAAACCACCTTTCATATCTCAACAAGCTCAAATCACCAAGAAGATAAAATTAAATTCAATCCTCACTTTAGGATTTACTCCAAATTCAATGGGTGGCACAGGAAGTACAGAATCCACGTGAATTTCCACCCCGTTAACAGGGGGAATATTCCCTTCCAGCCGTTCCGTTCCCTCCGAACCCTTTCTGTTTTTCAGGGAGCGTTCGTTGCCGATTGGTCCAGGCTTGTGTTCCTTGTTCTGTCCTGAGCCTTGATCTGAATCCTTAACAGGAAAGCAGAGAGGCTGAGACACAAAGACTGAATAACCCAATCTCAAGCCTTAAAAACGCTACAAGAACAACACAACCACTTCACAAGGTCTCTCACTATACGCTCTGGCTTGGCTGCAAATCCAGATTACCTTTTTATCAGTTTGCTTCTGCACTTGCTCCTTCTGGCAGTCAGGCTTTGGGTCCACCAGGCCAGCCCCATTCATCTCCTCTGGTTTGAGGGTGCCATATGGAGAACTGCGCTGAGAGGAGGTAGCGGAGGATTCCCGAGACTCCGCGCTCAAGTCAATGCCACTATCCCCCTGGCTGCCTTTAAAACCCTGCTATGCAAAGCACGAAATGTGTTAAAGCCCCGGACTCCGACCCAGCTCCACAAAGGAGGAAAGAAAATCCCAGAAAACAGCAAGACCATGTTCTCCTTTTCAAATCACGTTCTTGGTTAAGTGCAAAGGAGCTGGGCCTGACCTGCAGCATCCCTTGGCTGCTGCTTCAGCTTTACGCAACCCTGGGACAGCTTAACCAATGCACCAACCGGACCATGGCTTTAGAATAAAGAAAGTGTCCCACACAGCAACTAGGCTGAGATTGCCAAACTCATTTTACTTGTGACCCAAACCAGATATGAACTCTGGTCTCCAGAGGTGAAGCATTCGGGAACCTCCTCCGCCCTCCCTGCATTAAGGCTACAGCTACACACTGCTCATAGGTATGAGGCACTCAAGCATCACCTACGAGATTCTATCATCCTTGACCACACTCTGCATCCAGTAAGGAGCATAACCCTGGAATAGCTCTACTGGTTACTCCAGATTTATACTCGCAGGTAACACCAAGCAGTGCCTGGCCCTCTAGGTCAAGATTTGAGCAGCTTTAAGTTCAAATCAGAACTGCAAAGAGACAGTTTAAAATTGCACAAGCAGAGCCGAGACTCACTAAGCACAGATGGAGCAATGAGAAGCATAAGCCACCTACGTTAATATTTTATACACACAATACCTGCATGGCACATTAAATGCCACTTACCTCAGTGGTGCTAGATTCAGTACCATTAAAGGTATTTACAGGTTTGCTCCAGGAATCACTGCCAGGAGACTGAACGGAAAGAGCTGGAAGAGAACGGAAGGCGGCGTTCAGCTGCTTGAAACACAACTGTGAACACACCTTGTATAACATGCAGGTTACACTATTAACTTTCCATTTCTAGATATGAGGTAGGATATTTTCACCACCTCAGAAAGCTAGCGCTGCCTATTCAGCTGAGATATGACACAGCATAGAGAAGACAGGGCATGGAGAGCAAGGGAAGAGATTTCTCAGGGAACATGGAAACAAGAGGAGAAAGAGCAGGGACAGAAACAAGGGAGGCACTTGCTATTCGGGGCTAGACAATGAGAAAACAGAGGAAGGCAAAGTAAGAAAATGGCTGAAACAGATCCAGCCCCACAGGCTATAAAATGCTATGTAGGATCTCGATGTTACAAAAAGACCCAAGAAATAGATTATGAGACTGATGACATGGTCAATGACAGGAAAAGGATGGTTGAATAACACAGCTTTGAACACATACTACTCTAGATGTCTGCTAGCTCCCCTCCCACTTCCAGCACCAGACAAGAGAAGGTTTTCTCCTCTTAAGCACAGATGCTCTGTCCTTCCTGCACACACCAGAGGTTTCCCCAGCTGCGCTAAACACTCCAAAACAGACAGACCCAAACTTACCTGGGCTGTTGCTCTCCCAGATGTCTGTGCCCAGGCTGTTTCCAGACACTGTTACATCACTTTGCTCCAAGCACAAGCCATTCTGCTTCTTAGCAAATCGAGGAGGAATGCGAGACTGAAGGACACGGGCCTTAGCTGGTGCCTGAGGGAGGAAAGGCACAGGCCATAAGACCTCTCACTGCACTGGGCTAACACAGCCTGCTCCTGGCAAGTTCAAACCCCAGATTTCTAAATGCTGCCATGTGAAAAGCCCCCAACTCATGTAACAGAACAATACAAAGTAGTTCTGACTCTCCTCCCCGTCCTTTTTTTTTCCTCCAATGGATCCTGTACTTACTGGGAGATTCCTTCAGTCTAATAGGACAGTGAAAGAAGCTGCCTTCAGCAGCATGAGATTTTTTTCTTTTGGGGATACAAAGCAAAGCAAAATTAACAATGCAACAGATTTGCTCTGCTCAATTCCTCTCCTTTACTCCAGCTAAAGCAAGGTCAACTAATAATTTCACAGTACAGAGATGGCTCTTTCACAGAGCCAAGATCTGAAGAGAAAGAGAAGCACATCTCTGCAATTGCAAGACTTTTCCCACTGCACATTCACATGTTGTCTTCAGCTTAATTTTAAAGATGCCAAGCAACCAGGCTTTTATAACTTTGCTTGGGAGACTCCCTGAAGCTATCACAAGCTCCTCCTTGTCACGAAATATTTCCCAATGATGCTTTTGTTTTGCATTTAGTCCTCCACATTTTACTAAGCCTCCTTCCATGTCAAAATATTCTCTCATCCCCCTAGAATTTGCAGTCTTCTAGTACATGTAGACAAACATCCCCCCTCCTAAACACTACTTAAGTGCAGTCTTAAATCTTTCCTTGTAAATCAATTCCTTTATCCTATTATGAACAAAAAATGGTCAAGAGTTTTTTCCAGTTTATTTCTTGTCAGGTGCCCAGACACAAAAATGACACCTCTGGCAGGAAGATACCACATCCTGCTCTAGCAATAACACATCGTTGACACAGTAAGAGTGCAGAGGTCCTCCACTGCTCACTGCTGCCACTGGGCTTAGCAACTCGCTTAGTAAGGCAAGTTGCTTTGGATGAGGATCACTTCAGAAAACCCTCCTTAACTCAGAATTAACAATTCCAATAGAAAACAAGAGCAGTCAGAAATCTAACCATCCTTTTCAGAACAATGGCCCCTGCCCATGAGAGCCAAAATATGTTTCCTGGGTCTAATACATGATCTGTACTACTTTGGTGAGCTGCACGTTTTTTCTGCTTATCCAAACACTTTCTGGGGCCCTGTCCCACTAACTGCAGTCCAAACAATGTATCAGGTTAAGCTTTTTCTGCCTCCCACTCCTCACCTGAGCAGCCTGTTCCTTCTTCCTTCGCTCCTCTTCCAGCAAACGACGTTGCTTTTTAGTAAGAACCTCAATGAAGCCTTCACCTGCTATAGAACTCACTTCATTCTCTTCTGCTGTGTTCGACACCCGATTATCAATGATGGTACCTGAACAAAGCATATACAGGGGAAAAAATATTGCATGTGTATATGTATATAAAGCTTCATAATTGTAGTAATTTGAAGAGTGCATTCCAAAACAAGTTCAGCCAGCAGCACCGCAGCTAAGCTTTGAAAACTAAGCCATGGTAGCCTGTTAACTTCTACCAGTCACTTTGTCCTGCAGGGCTTTGCTCTCCTCTGCCTCGAGATGAGCACAGTCCAGCTGGGAGAGCTTGGGAACATGAGCCATGTGGTAACTTGGGTAACTTTAGGTGGAGTATCAGTTGAAGCAAACCTTTACAAATATTAGCAAGGACAAAGCAGGTACAGGTGCTTTTGAAAACACACCCATCACCTCTGAACGTAAAACCTCATTTCTACGAAAGGCAAAATGCTGAGTCATGGCCAAATACCCATGGTTTCAGAGATACTAATTTCTTGCCTCCTTGCCATGAGCTCAGATTCAACTTCTGCACTCTGGCTGCTCTTTCAATTTCCTACTTAAGGTATTTTGGCTTGAAATTTAATACCTTAGATAGAAATATGGAAAAGGCTCATTTCTCCCTAAAATCAAACTTTCTATAGAAGAAACTTTAGAGAGGCTGTCAGATCTGGCTGAAAGTTTGGGTATAAAATTTAAAACCATCTTTGTCTTCCATGTTTTCTCTATTCAGACACACTGAAATTTGTTTGTGTAAATAAATGGAAAGTAATCCAACCTGATATTTAACATTACACAGGATTGAATCAGCCTGGCTTCAAGTCAGCCACAATGTGTTACCCCTTTAAAGAAACAAATTAATTAAGACACTCACTTCCATAACTCAGTTCAAACTGTGACAAGGCCTCTCCCTTCTCATTTGCTCTCTGCGCAGTGGATTTGGGCTCCTTCTCCATCTTTTTACCTGGCCCCTCAGCACTTTCCGAGTTGGCATGGGAAGCCCTGTCCAAGCTGTAAATGGAGTGGCTGCTCCCACCACTGGTGTTGCCAATGCCCCCTCCTTCTTCTGGAGACCTACAAGGAAAGAAGGGAAAGGAATCAGATTTGTCAATAGAAGATGAGTAGAAGTAGCAAGAAGAAAACATATGGGCTACATTTTCTTTACCAGTGTTCCAATCACTCCTCATCCTTCCCCAGCATTTGCTCAACTGAAGCAGATGTTAAAATTCTGAGCACACAGCCCATTACAAGGATGTTACTGGGGAAGTGGGATGGAAACAGAACAATACCTGTGCTCATCAGTCAACCAACACACTGCCCTGTGGCAACAAAACCAATACCCTAGCTCCCCATGGTGAGGTCTCTATGCTTCTGTACAGTGTCTCTTACTCTCCTATGACACTGCTCTAACAGCTCCCCTGCTCCTCTTGGCAATTAACGCACACTTCTTGGCAAGCATCAGGTGATGGGAAGGGAGATGGGGAGAAACTGATGACATTAAGAAAAAAAAAAACAAACATAACTTTTCCATTTTGTTTCTCATAGAATTTTTTGGCCCATTTGACCACCATCCACACATCATTCCCAAGCATTCACCTCACAAAAGAGGCATGGTTAAAGGAGAAAGGGAAAAAAAAACCTTACCCCTTCCCCTTACTTTCCCTTCCTACCTGCCTGCATCTTTCCAGACATCAGTTCTCTCCCTTACTTCCATATAAACTACTATTAGTTACTACATCCAGGAGTTGGGGGAGATGGGTCACAAGAGAACAGAAAACAAAGAACAAGTTGCCTATTTGGATACCAAAAGGTTGGATAAACTGTGCTAGAAGTCACCTTCACTAGATGGAAATAAACACAGCCAACAGCTCCTCACCCCCAGCCCAGCCCTTCTCCATTCCTCCAATATCTGCATAACAGATCTCTGTACATCAGAATGCAACTTTACCTTTTGCTTTTTATCAGCGCCCCATTCTGCTGGCTCTCGTATCTGGAAGCTGCTCCTACTCCAGTCCTGACAGACTGCTCTGCAAATCCTGCTGGCTCGGCCTTGCGGCTCTGCCTGTCGACAAGTGGCCTTTGGCTGGAGAAGCTCCTCTTTGCTAGCTCCCTCTTCTCTCCCAAGCTCCCACTCCCGAGGCCACCCTCCAGCTGGCCTTCACCCTCTGAAACACCATCTCGCCTCTCCCGTCGCTCGCTGAAGTCGCTGCTTTCAGATGCTGTCTCCCACTCCTCGTTGGCGTGGTCTGATGAGTTCTGGTAGGACAGCTCAGGAGACCGTCTGCCTGAGATGTTGCTCTTCTCCGTGGTGGTCAGCTTAGGTCTTCCAGGCCACTGGCTGGGCAGCAGGCTGGGGCCTCCCTCCTCGGAGTTCCACTGGCCAACTGATTCCCTCTCTTGTCTGAGGCGCCTGAATCGTGGGGGCTTGTCTTGGCGGGGGGGACGCCGTCTCCTGAACGGCCTGTTCTCTATGTTCTCCTGATCTGCTGAGTAATCTTCCTGGAAAAAGTGCCTCTTGTCATCCAGGTGACTCTCATCAAAAACCCGGCTGGAGAAGGAATCCACGTGTTTGTAAGAATCCTGAATGTAGTCCCTGTCAGACTGCTGCCTGCTCCCAAAAGTGTCTGATGGAGAGGTGTGGCTGTACTCCTGCCACCCTGCTCCTCCACTCCTGCCTTGCCACTGGGTGGGCTCCTTACCCATGAAACCCCTTCGCCCATAGCCAGAGTTGCTCAGTCTTGGCGGTAGTGACCTCCCAAAAGCTCTTGGAGCCCTCATCTTAGGATCCAGACTAGTGTGATCATCTGAATAGATTTTGTTGGACCTCCAAGACTCTTTGAAGTCTCCCTTTTTCAAATCACTGTCCTCTCTGTCCAGCACAGAGCCTTCATTGCTGTTTTCCGAGCCCCTCTGTCGGCGACGCTTGGGGAGCTCCTCGTATTCCGACCCTTCACTGTGCGTCTCACTTGCAATGCGGCGCCTTGGCTTGCCTCTGGGGAAGTCCTCTGGCTGGTTGAACTCCCGAAGCCCTCGCCCTCGGCTGCTTCGCTGGTTGTTATAGACTCCTCGGCTGCCCACAACAGTGCCTCGGCCTCTGAAAGTGAACTCTCTGAAGCCTCTCCCACGCCCACGCCCTTGACCTCTCCCACCAAAGGCTTGTTCCTCATCAATAAAGATCCAGTTGTTTCTTTTTGTAGGAGGGATATCACCAGACTCTCTGGAGAGCTTGTTCTCCCAGCTTTTTTCTGGCTTCTCTTCCTCCTCCTCTTCCTCTTCAGATTTCTCAGCCTCTTGGGCAAGGCTGGCCTGGGAAGAACCTTTGTCATCCAGCAGGTAACGCGTGGAGCTCAGTACGGCTGCAGAGTCATCTGACTCATTTTCTACTTTCTGAACAGCTGCCTTCTCCTTCAGCGGGCGCGAGGTGTCCTCTCCCTCCAGCTTAACCTTCTCCATCTCCTTCTCCTTTTCTTCCACCTTGAGGGCTTTCAGGACTGGTTTTTTAATTGGGCCTGATCGCCGTGTCCTCCCCATTTGCTCCTGGTGCTGACCACTGGTGTTCCGGTTCTCAGGAGCCCACTCTGTTGTCTCTTCAGTGGGCTGTTTGGTATTAGCCCCTTCTTTCTTCCATGGATCAGCACTGAATGACTGCTCATCCCTGGGCACTTCTTCAGCAACCTCCGCTGCAGTCTCCGATGGTTTCTGATGGTGGCCGATATCCCAGCCATTATATTCAGGCTTCTTCTCTGCTTGGATAAAATCAGGCTCCAGGGGCGAACACCTCAAGTTTGCATGGCGATTGCTAGAAGGACAGGTTTCCTGCACAGTCTCCTGATGCTGAAACAAGAGATCTTGGCCTATCCTCTGAGAAGACAGGCAGCTGTCAAAGTCTGCTTGGGCCTTCTTGTCAAAAGCATTCAAATACTCCTCCCCTCTCTCCTCAAAGAGATCTCGCTGGGTGCTCAGACTCTCTGGCCTTCCAGGAGAAGCACAGTAACTGTCATTCCTGAGACAGAAACAAACAACAAACAAAAGTAAGTCAACTAATGCAGAGCACAGCACAGTCTCCAAGGGCCCAGGCTGGGCACAAGAGGCAGAAACAAATAAATAAATTGGGGTTTGTTCTAAATCATGAGGCAGTGAGCCTATAAATACCTGAATGTTGGGCAGATCTGCTGTGGCCCCAGTCTGTACTGCCTAGTTTGTCAAATCAATGGATGATAAAGAAAGCAGTTCCTATGATGGGCAGCAAACTTAAGAAATAAAGGGATATTCAGCCTCCAACATATATGGAGATCTGAAAACAAGGACTTGGTTTCAGAAAGTCTCAAAGAATTAGGAGACAAACTAGAATTTTTTGACTCATTGTTTTCTCTACCTACCCATGTAGGTGATAAGTGCCTCTCTCCTACTGAGCAGGCTCCAAACTGGTCAGCTTAGACTGGCATCAGATAGAAAAACTCCGAATAGCTCAGTCTGTAAGCACCTCCATGACATAAACACTCAACAATGTAAAGGTGCTACCAGACTAGTAACTTGGACTGTTCAGAGACATCTTTTGGGTCAACTCTACACCTGTTTTTCAGTAGGAGATGACTTACAGCAGCACCTCCCCTCACAGCACACATGAGGACAGGAGTTCTGCACTCACCTGGCATGCAGCCCCTCCATGTTCATGTTGTCAGCCTGTTTTTGATGCGACAGGGAGTACCCTTTGCTCTGCAGAGATGTGTAGCTCTCCTGGCCCCACACTGGAACAGGGTCCAAGGGAGCAGTTTTCCTTTCCACGTGCCCTGCCTGACAGTTCTGATCTTCAGACCGACAGCTGCTCCCACCGATGGAGTCCTGCTGA
>NW_010338298.1:22037-49032 GCF_000700745.2 Antrostomus carolinensis
AAAAAAAAAATAACAATCTACAGCTAGCCTGACCCCCCTTCCTTTCAGGGCAGCAGGTGACTGCAGACACAGAAACCTTTCTGGTAGAGAGGAGACTGTGCTTGGGAAACACACAGCTGGGAAATCCACCTGGAGTGATACAGAAGGTGACACAGCTTGCAGAGCCCAGCCTGCACAGAACACTACCCACCATCACTGGCTTGGAAGCAAGCAGGTGTGTGAAAACAAACCACAAACTCAATGGACTGATTTATACATCCCAATGTTTATATTTGCACCCCTGAAGATCAGTAACAGGTAGGAAGGTGCTAGGAGCACACAGCTCAGGAACTACAGGACTTCTCCATCATATTTCTTGAAGAGGGTCTATTAAGATTTCACATTATTAGACTAACTCCCAAACTCATCCTTCTCCTCCAAGGGGCAAGATCTGTTTTGACATCCTCTAAGGCTACCAAGCTACTAGGGAAGATCTCCCACTGGAGGGTATGAGATGGGCAGGTAGGTGTCCTCCCTCTCAACCTCCTCTGTTTCCTCACTAGCCTTCATTGCAACCAACTCTTTCTCATCCCTAGAGAAGGTCAATCACAGATAGCCAGGATGCAAAGTCAGGACAGATGTAAGATGGGTGAAGTACAGCAAATTAGGACAGCCATCACCATCTCCACAGCTCAAACAACCCTTCCTCACTGGCCAGAAACCACAAGACTGACCAATCCCGAGGACATCTAGCACCTGAGCACTCGCAGAAGCTCTAAGACTGTAATGCACTCCTTGCATTCTACAATCCTGAAAACCAACTTCCAAAGATTTTGGTCTGAGAAAGAGTTGCAGTAACTTTCCGGATATGGACCAACTCAACAGCCATGACAAAGGGAAACACTGAACATCTTACCTGAAGGGTGAAGGGCTGAAGGGTAGAAATCCACAGGGGTACGACTCTGGGCCATGCGAGGGTCCATATAAGAGGGCATCATCATCCAGCGAGGATCAAAGCCAAGCATCTGGGGGTGCGGCGGGTAGAACGTCCGTTGGGGATGGGAATGGGATGGGGGAGGATAGACTTGCTGCTGCTGCTGCCAGTGCTGCATTTTGTACAGCTGCTCCTGCAGGGAAGAGGGATGGGCTGTTTGACATGAATGGTCACTCTGCCAGGAATCACACTTGTAAACTGGCCAGCCAAAGGAAAACACATTCCATGTGTTAGAGGCTCAAAATCAGATCAGATGGGAGGGGAGAGCAGATAAAGGCAACTCACTACCAGCTGGGAACGTGGCAGCTGTTATTATTCTCTAAATACCCAGAACAGCCAGAATATGTTGCAGCCAGAATCTCACAGCACTATGGGCTACATCATGTGGTCAAATGCAAGGGATCAGCTTCAAGACTGGAGTTTGCATTTTCTCAACACTTCTGTGAGATACAGGACAGCTCTCGGTCAAACAGAGATTCCTAATTGGAACCAAACACTTTAGAAGATGTTGCTCTTTGTAGGAAATGTAATTTTAAGTTATTTAGTGTGTATGTATATTAGCTCTACTCACGTGAGCCAAACCCATTCGGTAAGGACATTCTAAACTCAATTAAGGGACCTGTTAATATTTTATGGTATTTCCTGTGCATCCTCCAGAGACAGGCTGACACCTTTGCATTGTTTCCCATCTCCCACATGGCCAGCCCACCTTCCTTTAGCTGAGGACTGTCAGGATGTTAATCTGATTTGACATTTAACTTTTCCTAAAGGTCCAAGAGGAACCTGTACGTGAAGGGAGATTTGTGTACCAAAGACAGCTCTGAGCAGGTAAACAGCTCCAATTAATACGGAATACATCTATTTACTTGTCAAACTTTCCACCATCTTTCCTTACAGTGTCAGACAGTGTAACTGTTTATAAGAAAAGCCAATCCCTTACTGCAGAGCAAGAGAGGCACCCTTAAATCTGAACCTGACACACCATCATGGCAAAAGAGAAACTCAGATAAATACAAAGATTATATCAGAGTTATCCAGTGCTCCAGTACCTTGGAGAAAGTATTTCATTAATGATACCAACACTAATTTGTATTTTGTTCTTTTCATGGAACCACTGCTACTAAAGCAGCAATACAAGCCAGCCCAAATACAAACTGCCTCGTACATACTAACAACCCAGAGGACAAGAGAGAACACAATGAAAATTACATGTTCTTCCAGTAGCAATGACCTGTGGTATTATTAGCATGACAGCAAAGGCATCTAATTATTTTTAGTTTAAAAGCATCTCTTGTAAAGAGCAACATTAGCAGTGTTTGCTACTGTACATTTGAATGATGAAAATGTCAACTGCCCACTAACGAGCAGAGGGGATCAGCCATAAAAGAACAATTACTGAGCTTCCAAGCAAAAGCTAAATGTGAGCTCTTCACTAAGGCTTGCAGCAGCGCTGATTACATCGTATTTCAAGTGGTTATTCTACAATGAATGGCAATTAACTCTGCATCATCTCAAGCCTGGATATTCTGTCCCTTACTTTGACTCTGCTGCCCTAAGGAGGAGGCTCACTGCATCTGGAAGAAGAGCTGAACACCGTGTACAGCACATACAGCACTATTAGGCTGGGAAAGATGCAAGACACACAAAGCAGTTCGAGCTGGTCTCCCAGAGCTCCAGAAGAGAGTTTTCAGTGAAACAAAAATGAAATGGTTAAGACCAAACATATTTATGGTGCAAAGAAAACAGTGATTTGAAAGAGACTCAAAGAAAAAAAGCTGGGTAGATGTAGAGGACCACCTCTCTGTAAAGGCAGGAGGTGGAACAAGAAGTGTGACACTTCACAGCTCTCACGTTCAGCCCAGAAGCAGAGTCCAACCACCTGCCAACATAAGCAGAGTTGGCCCCAGCAAAAATGGCTGCCTGTACCTAACAGGACAAGGGCACAGCAAGTGCAAAGGAAATTTAAGCAGCTGACTCCTAAAGGTTCTCCTTTCCCTTGGCCTGTGTACTCAGCTCCTTGTCACTGCAGCAGTGCTGAAGAACAGCAGCTCCCATCTAGTGCCAGGGAATCAGAACAGAGGTTCACTGCCAGCTAAAGGCATTAGAGACTTCACGGGATCAGGCCTACAGCATGTACCAAGGCAGCCACTGCTACTCTCTTGACTTTGGACATGGGAAGGGGAACATCCCAACTTCTGCATACACACATTTGCAAACCAGAGCTCTGCTGCAAACCACGCAGTCCTAAGATTTCAACATTGTCAGGAGACACTGAAACAACCATGCCAGACAAGTCAACACTTCCAACAGCAGTGTCTACTTTTCTCCCAAGCAACTGACAGACCTGGCCTGCCCACACCTCTTCCCAGCCACAGAAAGCACTCATTACCACAACAGCTTCAGCAACACAGGGTGCACGAAAAACTCATGTGACCTATATAGAGCCCTTTTACCCCATCAGACAGGATACATCTGTCAAAGGCCACTGCAAAACTCCCAGTTACCACCTCCCAGCCCAAAGACAGTTGGTTGTGCGACTGTGTTGAGAACCAAGCAAACACAACGGCTTGGTGGTGGTCCAAGGAAGAGGGGTGGGAGTGTCACACCTATTACCTGCTGCTGTTGCTGCTGCTGCCTCTGGAATCGTGGGGGAAGAGATTTCTGGTATTTGTTGAATTCCTGTGCTGGGGAAGGAGCTTCTCTGAGCTCCTCCTCACTGCTGCTTTGGGCTGCTGCTGCTGGGGCAGGAGTCTCCTCTTCCAGATATCCAACAGAGACTTCCTGTGTATGAAACTCAGGGGTGGCTGCAGAGAAGAAAATAAGCTTTGAAAAACCCTGCTCACGACAGGGCTTGTGAGTGCACCACCACAACATACACAGCTGGGGATTGTCCTGACTGTGTTACATGGTTGAACTTTATTACAATCATATATAGCACGTCACACAATCTCCCTTATTTGCCTTGACAGATCTAGAGGGCTTTGTCCATCTTGTTTTAGTGATAAATTCTGAGATCCTCCTCTGACATCAAACTTCTGCTTAAGCATGGGGGGGGGAAAAGTCCATTTCCCCTGTTACTCCTTAAACCTGCCAGCACTTACTGATAACAGACTTTCTGATCTGTGGCCCCTGAGCACTTTAATATTATCATGTAATCATGAGAAGATCAAGAGGCCCGTTACAACAAGGTATCTGCTAGCACAGCTGACTGAGGTAACCAAAGAGATCTGCACTTCTTTTAATAGTCTTGTGGGTTGTTTGTTTTTCTTTTTTTTTTTCTTAAATGAACCTTCATCATTAACCTAAAATACTCTGCAGAATACATGAAACAGACAATCTCTCAAGTGCAACTGAGTGCAACTCCAAATGCTCCCTCCCAAGAACTCCCCACTTCAGGTCAGAGATCAGCACAATAGCAAAAAAGCGGTTTTTACAAAGTGAGGCAAGCAACATTTCTTTACCTCTACAGAAAGCATGCCCATTCTCTTGCACAGCATTTTTCTCTGTGCTTGGGGGTCGCAGGTCTTCATTCTCAGTGTGTTTCTGGGTCTCCCCACTCTTCTGAGCCAGTTTGCATTTCTGATCGAGTTGTTTCAGCTTTGCAGCGCAGGCTGCCAGACGCTCCTCCCTGGCTCGCCGCTCCTCCTCCTCCCGTCGCCTCCTGGCTCTCTCGACAGCCTCCGAGATCTCAGAGTGCACAAACTTCTGTCTCAGTGGCACCTTTTCTTCTTTATCCTCGAGGGACTGCTGTTTGAGAGTACCTCCCACTGCAGGCTTCTGCCAAAGGAAAAATGTTCTTCAATAAACACAGTCTAAACATCTCCTGTATATGGAGCTTTGCATCCCACGTGAGAAAATCCCCTCCTGACTCCCTCCTCTCTACCCTCATGCACACAAAGCCCGCTTTTCATGGGTAGTTATTGCTATCTTGTTCAGATCTCAGTTTTATCACTGTCTGACAACCCCTCTGCTCTGGACCAGTTTCAACTTCTCTAGTGGAAGTGCTATGCAGATGGATTTCTCTCCAGCTGGATATAAACAAAGACTTGAGAAATTCATCAGTATCCTGTTTTCAATAAAATGTCAAACTGGGTTCTTCAGGACAGCGATGCCTTGCATCCAGCAGCACAAGCCCACTCACAACAGTTCAACCTACCTGGTACTCAGATGCAGAGCTCCAGCCATTCAGCTTCCTCGGAGGCTGCTGTGAATCCTGCACTTTCCGGACTGACCGGGCTAAGCCAGCTGAGTCACCCCAATTCTTTCCTTCCTCCAAGGTGTGTTTGACATCTGCACTGTCTGCAGAGCTCATGGACAACTGTCGCTGCCTTCTGGGATCCCAGCTGTTCCTGTCATACAAACAGCTTTACTTTTACATTTGCTACTTGCCTCAAAAAGCACATGCAATCTTATCAAGTGGCAAAGGCAACTGACTGTAACAGAAAGGAAAGATCCAAAAAACCACCAGAACAAGCAATGCACTTTTCCTCCTAAGGTGCGTAAGGATTAACACCACTATTGTGCAGCAGGATAAAGGTGAGACACAGAAAGGGGAGGAGGAAAAAAACCCTAGCATCCTGACACTCAGCTTCAAAAGCTACACACATCCGTAAAGCCAACCTAAACATTGGCCAGTGGAATAAACAAATCAGGGGGATCAAGCCTCAACATGTAGAACAAGTTTTAAAAAGATTCTGGTATGGTTTACTTTAACTGAAACAACTGTAGTTGCAAATACAGACACTTCTTACCACTTCTGTCGTCCGTCTTTAACAGTTTCTTCTTCTTCCTCATCTTCACTAAACTTCAGTTTCTCAGAGTAATCCACTTCTTCATGAATGCCTATGAAGGAAGGATTGGAGAAGGGATATACGAGAGGAAACAGGTCCCTTGTCCTGATAAAGCTTATGCCCTCTCTAGAACTAAACCAGGGAATGCACAGGCTTGGCATAAACTACTTGGAAAGCTGAATGTTCACCAGAGGTACTTGAATTGATATGAGTAGTGTGGTCCCACACTGCTGAACAGGTGAGCTGGTCTCAGAAGAGGAGCAGCAAGCAGTGTGGGAATGGGGCTGCAAATGAGACAGCCACCAAGCTAGTTGGATACAGAATGTCACAACTGACAAGGTAGGACTAACTCTTCTTCCCAGCAGCCATGCTGCTATCCTCCTGCTGTTTGGTGCTTTCAGGTTTTAGGAGTCTTCAGATCCAGTTCCTTGAGCATAGTGTGATGGAAAGATCAGAAGGATCCATTGTGTCATCATTTACACCAACAGCAATTTCACAACTACACAGACCACTCTTTGCTTCCCCTCCTTCCTTCTGTGGGAGTAAAACAGAGCCTCCAGAACATCCTGGCTATTTCATACTTCAGGGAGGAGTAACAACTTTACTTCACCTACTAGGCTGCTGCCTGAAGCTAGAGAATGGAAGCACTTTACCTGCCCAGCCATCATCTGCATCAGTGTCTAGTTCATCCAGCCCCTTTAGGTTCTCTGCATTGATAATGGTGGGCCGAGGTGCTCGCTCTATTTGCTGCCGAACTGGACGTGTTGGGCGAGACAGGCTGAGCCTGTTCTCTTTTCTACAGGGAAATGCAAAGAAACGGTTGGAAACAGCAAGCAGTGAAGAACGTAGAGCTGAGTTTGTAAGAGTGAATCAGTCCTTTTCTACCATGCACTTATACACAAGGGCTCCGAGTTTCTCTCCCTATCTAGCAAAGTTTCTTCCCCTTGTCTACCTGGTACACAACTCCTGGGGCTTACAGATCAGAGCTGCAACCCTTCCAGTCCAGAATCAGACACAACTACTTCTCACATCCGCCTGTTCTTCAGACACACAGTGCTTACAGTCCTCCAACATTTCAGGTGCTGCTGCAGCTGAAGTAAAGCACTGCCTCTTTGGGTAAAGATCAGGCTGCCTGCAGCTTCACCCACACAACTGGATCCCTGGCCCAAACTCTTGCATAGTTTAAGGTTCATGTCACACCCTGAACCTGCCTCTCAAGTGGGACAGTCATGGCAGCCTTACCCATCCTGGTCATTCATCTGGTATTGCCTGAAAGGTACCCGGGGCTCAAGTCGAAGCTGAGGAAGGGGGAAAGACCCTCGGTCCAGCGAAGCAGGGGTCTCAGATGGCTGTTGTGGACACATCTGGAAAGGCAAAGCAGAATAGTCTGTTTTTCCTCCTTGACACAGGAAGGCTTACCCAGATTAGGTTACAACATGAGCACGGTAGCTGCATCCACACAAAGGGAAAACAAACATTCCACCGTCTGGCTGCCTAACAGGCCACGTGCTAATGGTCACCATCTGCAGCTCTAAACGGAACACAGCAACTTCTCCTTAGGCTGAGCAAGGCTGTGCTACACTATTCTAGCACGAAAGGGCAAATGCCCAACAGGGGAAACTAAAAACAGATAAAGAGAAGGATCCCTGAGCAAGCCCTGGGAACCAGCTGAGAGTCCAGAAAACAGGTATCTCTGTTAACTCCAACCCACACACACATTATAAGAAACAAGGACAAGGGCAACTTACAAAAGCAGGTAGCATGTCATGGTATGTAGGTGGCTGGTAGACATTTCCCATGAACTGCGAAGCCCCTTTGCGGACAGGCTGAGCTGGGCGGAGAGACGGCTCCTTCGGATCGCTGGCACTCACTGAGGAGGGGGCTCCGTCTCCGGTGCTAGAGGTCTTGCTGCCCAGCTCAGCAGGGGAGGCGGTCAGAGATGTGGCAGAGGTGATGTTCCTCCCACCGCCCTCCCTCCAACTGGTGACATCTGGAAAGGAGGTAATAATTATGTTAACATTTGTAAATGCAGACAGTCACTCTGCCAGAAAGTCTCAAAACTCAAATACTCTGGTCAAGGCCTAATTACAAACTAAGCACGTAGAAAAACATCGGGGACCAAGGAAAATTTCCAAATGTGTTTATTTTTCTAAGAGACTAGCAGCATCAGTCGTTATTAAGTAATTGCTGCACCAGTGGTGTCCTTATTTATCAATAAGCCTAAATTCCAACCAACTCTGCTCCCCATCTCCACAGTCCTTACCCTGCAAAGTTAAGACCAATTAGATCATGCACAAACACTCAAAGAGAAGCCACGTCACACCACCCACTCACTTCACTTATGACTCCCCTAACCCAGTGGGAAGGGGCCTGCTTTGCAACAGAACACAGCAACTTTAATTAAACAATGTAGTAGATGACAGTCCATACTTGGCTGTCTGGACCACAGAACTCAGTCAGTGAACATCAGCACTACATGTGAATCTGTGGTCACTTACTAAGCAGCTTGACACATGTGAGCTCATAAAAAGATAAAAGGAAATGTAAGGATGGAGAATCTGATACTACTGTGAACTGGCATCCCCCTTCCCAAAACCCAGTCTGTGGGGTTATGAGCTGGGATAAGGCAGAAAGACACAATCATCCACTTACTCTGGGGGCGGAGGCTTGGTCCTGGCCCATACGACGGATCTAAGGCGCCCTTTTCTTTGCCAACCTTGTCCTGCTCGCCAGCTGCTTTCAGCGTCGGAAATTCCTCGGGAGAGAAGGATAACAGTCGGCTTGAGGCCCTTGAACCTGTCAGACAAATAAGCATGGGACTCAGAGAAGGTCTTTCCACTCTTTCAATTCCCTTAGGAGATCAGCCTGGAAAATGTGTTTCCTGAGAATCTGGGCCTCCAACATATTTAAACCCAAATTACTATCGTACCAGCACCTCAGCTCACTTCCAAAATGCTCTTAGACACTGTCACCAAAATGATAACACATGTCCTCACCCAGTACTCCTACACTCTTAACTTGGGATCTTCATTTAAATTCTTATGTTCAACAAAGTCAGAGTGAACTTTCTCAGCTTCCAATTATTTTTGTAAAGTACAAAATTCAGACTGAAGCAGAGATATAAATTCTGCAAGGTCACTTATAGATGATACCCTGTTATCAAGTATTTCACATTTCTATTCAGACTCTTTTCGCTCAGATCTCAATCTACTGGGGAAGTCTACTGTTAAGATTTCTGGCTATACTATACTCAGTGAAAGACCACGGATAAGGACCAAGTGCTATATGCTATACCCCACTCTCCTCCCTGCTGCAGCATTTCTAAGACACAGATCACTTCCCAGATCAGGCCAGGTTCATTTCTAGTCATTGGCAAATTGTCTTGCCAAGTCATCAGCCACGCTGGAATGACAGCTTTCTGTCCATTTTAAAGATCTACCAGTGACTGGAAAACAAAACACAGCAATTCTCCTAAATCTGCTGGAAAGATAGCACTGAATAAAACTGTCAGCATTACTGCACTACTAAACATCAAAAAATTGCTTTTTTGAGGATCGTTTCTTGGTGTTACTTGGCTAATACTCTTTTTAAAAAGGGCATTTCAGAATTACCACGTTATAAATATCAGCAATGAGTACTGAAGACCTGACAGAAGAGTCTCATCTATCTTTATCCTTGCTTGGCCTAAAGAGTCAAGAATGATTGGCTTCTGTAAGTAATCTTCACTTTCTGGAACTTGCACACTGTACAAGACTTCCCATCTGAAGATTCCCAGGGAAGACACTGCAACTGCTGCATGTAACATCTTCAAATATTTTGGACAGATGAGAATAAACAAGAAGGACGTTTCCCAAAAACACCACAAAATATCTGAGATGTGCTGAGAGTTCTGATTTCTACTTCATTATTCTACTGAACTAGAATGGCAGTAAAGAATATTAACAACATGGAAGTGTCTTTCAGGGGAGACTTCCACCCCCCAGGTAAGGCTGCACAATGTAACGCCTGTTATTGTGCAGGCATTAACAATCTGCAGTCTAACCCTAGGGAGCATCACATTGATACAAGTTTGGTGCACCTTTTTTTTTAAAAACAACTCCAAATGCCCCTTATGCAGAGGACACAGGCATGCAGCAGTTCATAATTAATTTACTGGACCACATTTCTTCAGGATACACCCTCCAAAACCAAGTATTTTTACAAAATTTTTTTTCCAAATTACAAAACCAAATTTACAGCAGTAATACCTAGGAAAAGCAAAAAGAAAAAGACTTTCCTCTTTGCCAATAATATTAGAAACTGCTGTATTAGCTTAGAAGGAAAAGCAACTGTTCAATGCCACTGGAGAGGAGGTGCGAGGATGGGATGGCCTAAGAAGTCCTTTCAGCCAGATTTCTGATGCTTCTGTGATTCAATTACCTTCTAATTAAGCTGCTCTTAGCCACATATGCAACTCTTTTCTTGGGTTGAGAACTCTATAATGATAAGTGTGACCTAGAATGAGTTTTCAAAAAATCTTTAAGAACATTGTTAGACGATCAGATTTCAAAACAACTGTACAGGAAGTCCACACAGCAGTCTCAAAAAAGTACCAATTAACCAAACAAGAAACAGTCTTTGCATTGGCCACCAGCCTCAGGCAAGCACAAGTCTCTGCTTTAACATTTAGCCTTTGAGAAACACCCTCTTCTCATTAAGTGACTCATTTAATTTAGGAAAAGCTTATCCCTTCCGTATCTGCAATGTACAGTTGTCTCAATTCTTTCAAATCTCTGCATCCTCATTCAACAACTGAATGGTTCCAGGTCTGTTCACATTAGAACAGTGGAACTGAGCTGTTACTCACACCACAGTTTTAATGGTAGTACCCAGTGCATCTGGAAACCAGCTCCTGTGTGGAAATGGATGTATCTCAAGACAACTAAACTCCCTATTTATGTTAACACTGCTTTAGGATCCTCAGTCAAGCAGAAACCATTAGCAGCACAGTTACACGGAGATAGAAAGGCCTCAGCCAAGGTACAAGCAACAGCTTCAATGCCACTTCCACTCACTGACACTGTAACACCCTTGGACCAAGGATGCTGTGTTCAGCCTCCTTGAGTATTATCATTACGGCCTCACTTCTGACCACCTAAGCAGGTGAAGCTCCCCATGCTACCAGCCAAGGAGATGCCTACATTTCCAGTCTCCCATGTCCTCTCTTCCTTCTTCTTAACCAATCCCTCCCCTCTTCCACTCCCTTTTCTGCACCTTTATACGCACTGCTCTGGGCTGATGGAAGATGCTTAAGAGGGGGCAAATGTTTCCCTTCTCCTTCAAAACTCCCCCTCCCAGAACTCCCTGCTGCTTCCCACGTGCATGAATCCTTCTGGCTCAAGGTGGTGATGACACGCACTCTGTTCAAGCTGTCTTGCACTGGCAGACCTGAATGGATGCAGTTGCATCATTCCAGCCAACACACTACACAGACTGAAAACAAGACTTGTACGGCCTCACTGCACCGTAACCAAGACAGCTGTGTCCCGTTCCCCATCTGTGTAGACAGGGAGGGCAGAAAGAAATGTAGTCCATCCCATCTCACGCCTGTCTGGGAGAAGTAGGCACATACTCAGCTCCATTTTTATTATACTCACCACCTTCTTGTCCTGCTGGCTTTCCATTCAGCTGTGCCCATGACTTTGGTCCACCTGGCACTGAATTTGTACTCTGAAAACAAATCAAAACACAAAGAAAAACCCCAACACCCACAGATCAGTGAAGTCTCATGACTGTTTCTCATTTCCTGGTTGGCATCTGCTACAGTTCAGACCTCTAGAACACCCAGATGTCAGTGGATACCACAGGTCTCCCCAGGTTCTTGTTGGGACTACAATGAGCCGTTCTCCACACCAGTGCACCATGATGCTACAGCAAAAATCTTCTTCTCTGCCCCTCCTCTCATCTCTCCTCCACTTATCTTCACCAACTATTTCCTCAAACCAATCCTCTTGGTTTCTTCCCTCTAATCAAGCTTTCCCTTTGTTCTGTTGAATTCTCCCAAATGGTCCCTCTTAATCTTCTAGATTTGTTCCATGCTGCACCTCAGCTTGAAGGCTACCCTACTTCCTCATGCATTAACCACTCTTTTCCTCTTCAAAACATAACTCCTGTCCTGATTTCCCTGAACCTCAAGGACTGGGAAATTTTTTTGAAACTGAAAGTGTGAAATCTGCAGCACAGAGGGGCCAGGTCCCTGCACTCTCTGGGGAAGCTTTCTTACTTGCCAGTAGCTTTTTCAGGTCCTAACACTGGCTACTTCTCCCACGTGAGCAGATCTCCTCTTATCAAGTCTCATCAAGCTGGGAGCAAGAGCTGGATCTGTTGTCACCAAGCGACACTTGAATTAGACCCAAAGTGAAATAGTTTAGAAGTGCTAACCAGCCATCCCACATTCCAGCCACTCCTTCTAGATTGAAGCTACTTTCTGCACACACTTGAAAAGTACAGAGGTAACGTGTACAGACCTATAACTGCAGCACAGCACTCCTGGGGCACAATAACTTGGAGTCGAGACAGTCAATTCTACAAGAATTTATTACACAGGAATTGTTCTGTAAATTGCAGTCTGCTGATTCTTACTTGTACAAGGCCACAAAGACAACTAAAGAAATCCCTCAAGCTGTATGGCAGTCACAGAGATCACTTGCACCTACCTCCTGACTGATTGACTGTGTCGGCTTCTGCAAATTGGAGACAGATTTCTGCAAACCCTGCTGCGGCAGCGACTCCTGCAGCTGTGCAGCCGTCGCACTGGAACTGAAAAAGAGGTAACAGAGGTGAGATCAAAGTGGAAGGGAGGCGAGAACACAAACAGCTCTGACAATATAGGAGTTGCTAAAAGATCAAGCTAACATTGGCTCTACACTGGCATGGACCACAGAACTGATCACTGTAAGGTCCAACACACAGCAGAGCAGTGCACAACTGCTGCTGCTTGCCTGACAAAACTTAGCAAAGAGTAATTCTACCTACTTCTTTTGGTCTGGCTGATCCTGCTTGTTTGCCCATCCTGTACCGTCCTTGGGTACTATAATGATGTTGGGGTCGTTTCCTTTGTTCTCAGACTTCAAACTAGGCAAGTTTGCAGGAGGTGGCATGCGCCGGGCAGCAGCAACTTTCCCAAGACTCTGTAAGCCATGTCTAGGAATAACTAGCAAGAAAGGAACAACAGCAAGTCACAGAGGGCTGTACCCTGCTAGATAAGTAACCTTAATTAGCGTAGTGTGGCCAGGTGCAGTCCCAACTGAACTGTACAACAAGCAGCATCACTGCTGCTATGTCAACATACAGGTCACGTCCCAGAGGACCAGAGCGAGGCAGCCGTCTGTTGTAGCAGCTGGCTAACAGGCAGCCTCCTACAACAGTCAGGAGGGAGAGAGAAATAATTCCCCCTAACAGCAAATGCCCACAGAGTCTTTTAACTACCTGTGCCCATACTCATCTTTCATTTCACCAAGGAGAAGCAGCATCACCCTCTCACGGCTTGGGGAAATGGCAACCCAAGTCCACCTCTGAGCAGGCAGCCTGGTAATCTAACCCAGGAGTCCTGAGGTCTAGATTTTCCAGCTCTACCCACCAGATCGGGTTTATTAAGATGGTATTTTATTTTCTTTGTTTTTCTCCTTCCACACCAAATCCAGAGCCAGTTCAGGCAATGTTTCTATTTCTTTTTTTGACCCCACCATCTACTTTTGGTCACATCTCCACTGCAAAACTAACTCACATTCTTCCCAGAGACCTTCAGTCCTTCACTCTCAACTTAAGGCACTTCAGTCAGCTTAACTGCCCCATCTTGGTGCAGCCTAAGGCCGCAGTAAGGCTTTCACTCAAGTTTGCAACCTGGACACAGGCTAAACAAAAGGGCCAACAGTCCCCCAGCTGTTTCGCTGCAATTCCTCCATGTCTCTACAATAAAAGCAGCACAAAGAACCACATTTTCCTTGAAGTCCTGATGAAACACAGGCTTAGACACCAGCACAAACAGCTCTGCAACCCAGTTGCTTCCCACTGGACATCCTACCCATAGGGCCGACAGCCTGAATTCACTCTGCAACAACACTCTTGGAAGACATCAAAAGGAGCTTTCTGAAGGTATTTCTTACCTGTAGTTCTGATAGCTTCTATTGACTTTCCTTTATACTTATCAAACAGGCTGAGAGTCGAGTACTTGCTTTTCCCATCCTTTCCCTTGGTTATTTGCCCCAAACGATCGGACATTGCGATGAAATGTCATCTAGTAAGGAAATTTCTCTGCGCCGCTCCCGATCTGCCTTTTAATGAAAGAAAACCAAATTGATTATTTAGCTACAGACAAGTAAAACATGTACAGCTGCCAGAACTGCAGATATTCAGTGAGCAGACACGCTAAGTTACAAGGTTTTAATCCCCTCCCCTTTAGTCACAAGGAGTTGGCGGGATTTAAGATTCATAAACTGAATGAAAAGAACTGAACTGCAGCAACACACTTCTCACTGCATCAGGTTTTTTTCTGCCACTCCAGTGCTGAAAGAGGTGAGCTTCTTTAAGTTTGAGAATACAGGAGAGGGTGGTCAACACAGTCCCTGCTTTAAAAGAGTAAGTCTAACAATAAGCAGTTACACACGATTCCTGAACATAAATGACAGAAAAGCACTGTATCTTACACCACACTGGAATTTATCATTGGGTTTCCCACTGAAGCACTGGTAGTTGGGTTTGTAATGCTTAGGATTATGGTTCCACACTGGCCACAGTTAATGATTCATACCAGCAATTAATGCTTTGAAAGCACCACCTGAAGGCAACAGTTATTTCTTCAAATTCCCTTTTCCCACCTGCTGGACGTGAGAGAGAGTTAGAGTCCAAAAAACCTGCTCAAATGAAACAGGTTCAGACTCTTGAACCTGTGGGTTCAGCAGTTCTACTATGAATCCTGGAAACTCTTTATAAAAAAAGATTACATTTCTCTGTTGCTGGCACCTTCAACACCATTTTTAGCTATAAATATGCTTTTCACAATGGATGTGGTTTGTTCATTTGTCACTCTGATCTCTGCTGGCACAACATGCTGTGATTAACACCCATCATGCAGGCAGTCTTCACTTTTTGGCTCCCAAAGCCTAGGACAAAGCTGAAACATGGGGAATGCACATACTGTAGGTCAACTTTCATGTCAGAAAAGAAACTTCACTTACTTTCAATTGACTTTTCTTTCATTTTTTTTAAGCATAATTCTCTGCTCTAAATTTTCTCAAATCTAGGAGTTTAACCTTTTCACACATAATTTAATTTCCAGATTTCTTGTTCAAGCCTGAAATTTCACTTCAAGCCTGAAACTGCTGGCAGTTTTATTACACCATCTGTTAGGTCCCATCTTCGGGTTGCAACTTTGTGTTGGAATAACAAAACGCTACATATATTGACCCTTCGCACCCCTCACCCTTTCTGAAACTCATCCAGCTGAAAGCATGGTTCAAACTCGGTCAGAAATCACTCCTTCTGAAAGAAACTATCTGACCAGAAGCTACAACTTCCACCAGCAATGCCTCATCAAACATGATTTCCAGGTAAGAGGATTGTCCATCACGGATAGAAAGCAGAGATCACAAACACCAGGACAAACACCAAGCTCCACAAGAAGCCCCTCACAGCCACTTTGCCAGACCACCATGTGAGGCTGCAGCACAAAGGCTTGTGGAAGCAACAGGGCTGGCTGGTGTTCTTGAGGCTCCTTTGCTTGTGGAGAAGGAAACTGATCTTTGGCTCCTGTCTGGTTCCATCTTTGCTCAGATGGTCACCATGAGCCAAAGAAAACAATAGCTCCTCCCTCACTTGCCCATTTCCACTGTATTTTATTAGATGTAAAAAAGAAAGGGAGAAAAAACACTGATTAGCACAGATTTGGCAGGGAAGCAGAAGCTGGACTGAGAACAAGGACCTGTTTGAACTGGCAGAGTTGTGGGGAGCCCTGGACCAGAGAGAATAGCAGAGGGTGCAGCACACCAGCCCGGCCACCAGCTTTTACAGGTACATGGATCCTCGCAGAGAGAGCCTGGCTTGGGGTCTATCCAAACCACGTCAAACCCGTACCAACCTCACACAATGAAAACTCAAATCAGACAAAACTAGTAGGCAAAAAAAATCCCAACAAAAACCAATCCCAAACCCAACAACAACAAAAAAAACCCAACCAAAAGAAACTACCACATCAGGTTCAGGAGTTAGCTGGTTAACAGAAAATCCCTAAATTCCTCAAAATCCACATGCAAACAGCGGGCAGAGTAACGCTGCCAAAGAGAAACCCTGACAACCAGCGCTGTAACGGTCTCAGCTGCCTCTTGACTACATCTTCTATCAGCAGAAGGATGCAAGAGGAATAAACAACCACTTCAGAGCAGAGGAGCTGAGGACATGTGGGGATAAAGCCCCTAGTCAAATTTTCCAGGACAGCCACAACTGCTGTCTGGGTATGTGAACGTTACTTTGAACTCCACCAAGACTTTGAAGCTGCAAACGCGAACACAGCTTTGTTTGTGCGTGACGCGTGCGCTCCGAAGGGGAAAACGAGTCCAAGGAGAGGTGAGGCAATCTCCACACGGTCACAGTGCAGAGGCTGTAGCGGTGCTGAGCCCCCTCGGAACATCCCTTAGTGCCTGTCCCTTCTGGCAGTAGCCAGCTGCAGACCTGAGCTAGTCTGTGGGTGTATTGGCCAGGGGAATCACTTGGCACTCAGGTCACACAGAGCCTCCCAAGGCTGGCCACAACACTGGACTATCTTCCCACCACGGAGTCAGGCACAGAATCCAGGCAGGGATCATCCAGGTCTTCCAGTCTTGCAGAGTGAAGCCATTCCTGATAAAAATCAAGCTCATTAAGAACTGAGCTGCCAGCCTGCACGCTTATTATTAGGAGAGCTAAAACCAGAAGGCACATGCCGATGCTGACAACCAAAAACTGACAGTCTCGGCAAAGCTTCTGACCTGTGCTCAGGGTCTCTGTGCCGGACAGCTGGCCCTGAAGAAAGCATTATCCTCTGTTACAGAGAAATATATCTAAAAAAAAAAATAAAATCATGAGCATTTCTGCAAGGTTTCTCTCTGGGTTTATAGAAGTCTTTGGGCAAAGGTTCACTATCAGTTTTAGCATGGAATGTAGCTCTTCCTCTTCTCAGGACTAGGACGGTCTCCTGTAAAATCCAAGGACAGCACCACAGAGCAAAATGCTGATTGTCTCAGAGGAATCAGAAAATACTACAGTAGGACCAGGTACATTAGAGGCCCTGGGGCACAAATAACTGTAGCAGAATCACTTCCTGGGCAGAGAGCTTCACCACCCAGGAGCCCTCACGTTCACATCACGTTGCCCCAGATTTCATGTGTGAGTACTGACCGTGTTTAACTGCATTTTAAAGGGGTATGTTCAAATCCAGAGAAAGCAACAGTGACATTTTAAGTGCCAGCGCATGCAAGTCTACAGCAGAGACCTACCGAGATCTACCTGCAAAGAGAGCCATGTGAAAACTTTGAATTACTGGCTCTGGTAACAACTGGAAACCCCTGAGCTGAAAACACAGCCAAAGGGAGAGACTCCTGACAAACAGGACTGTCTGCAAAGCTCTTTGTAAATCTATGTACGAAGGAGACTGGACTGCTGGTGTTTTATTCACAAGACTTCAATGGAGCTTGAATACCTGGAAGTCAGCCAGCCTTAATTGAGCAGGGCAAACAGATTTATGAAAGGTAAAACACACACACACTAGAAGGAATCACCTCAGCTACTGACACACCACCAAGCCCTACGCTGAGCACAATCACTTGGGCAAAAGACCCAAGACCACTGCAGACCTTCACTCCTTGCTCGCTTCCCATCAGCAGTCACAAACACAAAAACAAAGCAACAGGATAGAAAACAACACTAAAGAGGCTTTTCTCCAGAAGGAGGAAGATTTTTGACCCCAAATTTTACACAAATTGTTCAGAAACTCACAGGTTGCAAAGGCAAGAGAGAAGTGTTTGGAGTTGATGTTCAGCTGAATTCTATTGTGGTTTCTAGTGTTACTGGTAACATGAAGCCTTTTAAAAAAACAAAGTATAGTTTTACAGAAGATTAGTGATGTTCACTCTTCTTTAAATACACACTGTCAATTCTGCTGGTACTTCTCATAGCTAAACGTTTATATGTCAACAGGGAGATACTGCTGCTTCTCCTGGAACATGTCCCACCACGAATCACCTATTTGTGAAATGGTCACCACCTGCCTCAGCGATGAAAGACACCACTGGCTGCCCTTGGAAGAGCTCTGGTGAAACAGTGCAACCAGCCGCCCTCGGGGCTTGGTGCCAGATGCACCTATATCCTGTAAAAGCCCTGCTTCAGCCAGGCAGGGACCACCAGCCTGGCAGGGGAGGGACCAGAGGAGCATTCAGTTCCTAGGAGAGACTGCTTAGTAAGGACAGGAGCAACAGGAGAATATCAGTATCAAAATACAAAGTCAACAGGATCAATGCACAAGAGCTGTGCAGCAAGCAGAGGCTGCAGCAAGAGTCTAGGCCACAAGAAGACACTTGCTGTCATTCTGCTGCGTTGTTTCCAAAGGGAGCTGTTAAGATTTGTTGGTGCACCTGAAAAAGGGCCTGCCAAGATCCTGAATGTGGCATCAAGTCCCGCCAGACAGGGAGAAGCGAGTCAGCAGTTTGCAGTGCAGAGAAAAGACAGACACCACATAGCAAAGACAGATCCTGATTCACAATGGGGGGGATCATCCTCATTTAGCTGAACAGGTATATTTGGCAGTACCAGTTCTTTTAATTCTGCACAATTCCAGCTTTCCTCTGTATCTCTCATGAACCTTGTCTCCCTGTAAAAACAGGGAATAGGAGATCAGGATCACATCTCCTATGATGTACTGCAGAGGTATGCTGCTAGCTGAGTAACACTGACGGAGGCTGTCTGCCAGAAGACTAGCCCGCTGGCCAGCCCCATCACCAGGCCACTCTACGCCAAGCCACTGTGGATTTGAGACACACAGCAGGACCATGAAGGGGAGGGACAGTCTTTTGGACAGCTTATCTATTATTAACTCTGTGGTGTGGAGCTGTACAGGCAGAGATAAAACATGACAACTGGGGGAGGGGGGCAGAAAAATGATTCTCTAATATGACTTGACCACATTTTCTCAGCTCTGTCTTCACCAAGCTCACCTGCTGCCCCCTCTTATAAACATATCAACAGGTTGGGAATCACAACTACTGTTACTGAACCACTGCCCAGTTCTAGAGAAAACAGATCTCCACAATCTCAGGTTTGGCCTGTGAAATACAGAAGCTTCATCTCTCTGCTAAACAGCTTTGCCAGTGCTGGGAAGGCAGGCAGCAGAGAAAGGCAGCCAGGAACGGTGGATTTGTAACTTACTGTAAAACAGATAAAGCAGACTGGAGTCTGGAGAAGAGCCCAACTGTATTTAATATAAACATGAACAAGTTCTGTGGTCCTCTCTGTAAGGGCTGGACAGACAATACCACACCCTGAAAAGGAGCCCTGATCTCCAGAAACTGAGGATGCAGAGATAAGAAATACTTCATCCCGAGGATGCCAGACTATGGCATGGAGCAGAAAAAGAAAAAGAAAAAAAAAAATGCAGCCAGAAAGCTCACCCACATCAAGTACCTACGATATCCTGTGCTCATGAAACCTGCCCTCCTTCTCAAGCAGCAGAAAACCCAAGGTGTGCAGCAAACTCTTTTCTCGAAAGGAGTGTTTGCCTACAGCAGCCCCCAGAGAAATGGAGCCTGTTTTCTGCCCATCTGCCTGACCACGCTGTAAAGAAGGAACTGAGCCCTGGATGCCAGCTTGTCAGAAAGGAATAACTGTATCTCTGTCCTGAGAGGAAGCACTGCAGGGCTTTCATACCCCTCAGAATCAGGAATTGATTACTGCAAGGAGGCAGCAAGGTATCTTACAAAGCACCAACTACCAACTTCACACTCGTTGCTTTCTTATCCAGGCCATAAAGGTGTTCAACGAGACAAGCCCCAGCACAAACTGCCTCTGATGCCTCTATCTACAAACCTTGCCAGGCTCAGAAACCGTGACTTCCTGTAGGCACTTCTGCAGCAAGACACAATAGAAATAAAGGAGCGTATTTCTTTGCTGTTTCACATTTCAGAGACAAAACCCACAGAAGACAGAGCAGCTCAGTTCAGCAAGAACCACCTCTGGCTTCAACAAATCCAAACCCCAACTGCTCTGGTATCAGAAGAAAGGGAAATGACCTAGTGATCTCCATGAGCTGCCTGCACAGAGGAGGGCACATACTCAAACGCAAATCCTTACCCTTAAGAGTTGAACTTATGCTCTGGCTCCTCCACAACCAAGGCCCAGAGCTGAAGCGCAGTACCTACAGCCTCCAAAGTGATTCTGCCTTCCAACCTGCCCTGCTCAGGTTCCTCCGAGAGCTGAATGTCTGGGGAGAATAAACAGATACAACATCCTGTTCCCTCAACACCAAAGCAAAGAGGCTAATCACAAGCAAGCAATTTAAATCCAAATACAAAAGAAATCCCTGGCATAATGCTCAGTTGGCAAAACCTGTTCAGAAAACTCCTGGCAACATTCAGCTGAACTGTAAGGTAAACTGGGCATTTAGGTATCTGAGCAACAACAGACTGTAGTAGCTGGTAGGGATCTCCTGATGGGTAACAAGGCTGGTACTATCTGTCCTATTTTACAGGCTGGGTAACCAAGGCAGAGAAGCAGTTTGCTCAGGTGACACTGTAAGCAGAGTTAGAGGTCCCAGAGATCAGGTTTCTGCCCCAGCCACCCTAACCTGCAATGCCAAGACTCTCAATGAAAATCATAAAGCTCTTAATCACAAAGGAGCAAGTCGTGAAGAAGAGTCAAACAAGGAGGGAATGCATTGCAGCAGCATCTGCCATATCTGAACAACCTCTTCCAGTGGGAGACCATTCACTGGCACAGAAAGTGGACCCAATCCTGCCCACTGCTTCAGAGGAGCCCATGAGGCACACACATAGCATGCAACTGTTCACAGCCCATTGCATCAGGTCTTAGGACAGCTCAAGGCAAAGATGCTTCCATCACTAACAACTGAACTGAAGAGCACTGCATTTTAAGGTTGTGAAATTCCCTTAGTCCTGACACTTCTCCCACACAGACTTTTAAAAATCATCAGTGATGATACCCATATAACCGAGGCGAGATACAGTAAGAGTGGCACAGGTAAACACCTCTGCTGCCAGCTCCAGAACTACAGTGTAAGCCTCTGAGCCATTAGACACAGCTCGCCTTGGAGAGCCCTACGCAGCCAGGGCAAGGACAAGCAGAAGGACCACAATCAACTGCTGACAAGGAACAGACACACTGTGAGGCATAACCACAGAAATTCTTACAGTGAAGTCACAAACGTTTTACAAATCCTCTACCTGGTCTCAAGCTCAGCAACCTCATCTCTCAGCAGCAAACACAGGTTTTACAGCAAACAAGCAGGGAGGAAATCAGAGATGTCCAAGCTCCAAGAGATGAAATCAAAGCAAAGCTGGCAGTCTTTAGGGTTAACAGTTCTTTTTTCAGGAACAGATACAGCTCTTTCCACACAAAGGCCATCAGCTGTTGAGTAAGCAGCTCTGTTTTCTCTGCAGTCTCAGGAAGGATCACACTGGAATTGTGGGTGTTTGCCTTGTGCCAATGAACCTCACTGAACCAGATCCAGGCTTTGGTAACACCTCTCCTCACTCTCAGGCTGCCCGCTAACTTCAGGGCCTCAGCTCCCAGTCAGGTTATGCACATAAGGTTATCTTTATGAAGAGAAAGACTAGAGATAGAACTCAATTATATGAATCAGCAGGCAGCAAACGCCAATCCCTCACTGCACACACAAGGGAGAGGGTCCTGTACACCCCTGCCGAGCAGATCCATCAAGTCCTGTTCCTCCTCAAGGTGCTGATGGGGGCTCCTCCAGCAGGCACCTTTGCTGCCAGACACGCCAGCACCAACACACACACTGCAGGGTACAAAACTGCCCTGGCAAGAGCTGAATAGATCTTTCTCTATCAGATTTGTCCAGTTTCCCACAGCCATCAAGACTGATGCAGAAGATTCAAACCATTAATAAGATTACAAGCAGTTCAGATAAGTCTGAAGTTCATAAACACTGCAGATACTGAAGCTTCCAAGGAAATATTCCTCCAGGCTCCTCAATTTCAACACCACTAGGGTAAATGCAGCATTTCACAGCAACCATTGTGACAAGAAGCCTATTCATACAAGCCATTTGCACTACAAATGGATGCCAAGGATGCTGAAAAGAATCCAACAGGAAAAGGACACAGGTACAAAGTGGTAAGAAATGACAACGTTAAATGCAGTGTGCTTCATTCAGTACTCCAAAGAAAAGAGCTTAAGATACCTTTAGCTTTTCCACAGAGCTGAACAACTCAGACTATGCAGGGGACATCTGGACTAGCTGGACAGGAAGTGAAAACATTTCACAGGTGCTTTAATTGACATAGGTATTTGCAGTGCACAGCTAACAAGGTGTGTAGTGTCATTACTTCTATTTTCTAGATAGGAAAATGATACTGCAGAACTCTGCAGCTATGCTGAGTGGCAGAACAAGAAACAGACCCTTCATCTCCCACTTCCTGGGGTTGGAAACCACCCTCTGAATCACTGTGCCTTCCTAATGCGGTGGGGCCACGAGCAGCATGAAGGTCTGCTCCTGAGGAGTTCTGGAGGAGCAGGTCTGCATGCCAGGATGGGAAACACTGCAAACACCTCCTAAACGTGCCATCCCGTACAGTGCGTTCACTGCAACAGGGTCACAGCCATCAACAACGGCAACATTTTGCTCAGATGCAGAACACTAACACCATAATAACACTCAGCTCTCATGAATCCACTCCTAAATGACGGTCCGTGAAGTTTCAACTGCTAGGTGGGAGCTTAATTCTTTGGTTATTTCAGAAAAAGATAAAGCCATTCTTCATACTATTCCAGCCATGAAGAAGCATTTCTTGAGCATGTCCCTACTCCCCTGCCTGCTTCACAGCCCACTCCAAACTCTGAACAAGAGCACTCAAGGCTTTTGTACAGGTTCCCAGCCCACATACAGGTGGGAAGAGCTAAAGAACCTACCCCACAGCAGAATTCTTAAAAAAAATTTAAAAAATCACTATATTCCTACACAAGAAGTGACTGTGGGAGGTAAAGTCCCAGTGCAAACTCTTCAAACCTGTCTCTATTCACTCCTTGCAGCACCATCACTACAGCTTCCTGTCTAAAATGTCTCAAGGCTACCCAGGAAGGATCCTCCACCAAGCTTCTTCCAACAGGGTACAAACTCTGCAAATACTACATAGTTTACCCCTCTCAAGGGCTAATCACCTGAAATTCAGAGGCTACCGAGGATGCTCCCAAGAGCTAACTGAAGCTCTGTGGACATCTGAAGTACTGCAGTCCAACAGACTAGTCCTTTTGGACAGATCCTAGGGTGCTGTTAGCAAGTCCTCACTTTCTTCCTGGTATATTTCCTGCATTTCTTCCCATTTAAACCAGGCTCAGCTTCACCTCCTCTTTCACTTTTGCATGTTTCAAATCTGGACATTACTTACCTCTTCCCTTTCTTTCACTCAAGGTATGATTCTCTCCACCAGTCCTCCACAAATTAATACCCTTAGTCTCTCAAAGATACAACAGTGAGCTCTCTTGCCCCTTCCAGTTTACTAGCACTTTCCTGAGAATACAAGTGTTCAGAACCACATACAGACACAGTACTTTGGCTGTAAGTACAATGACCCCCTGCAGAACTGCACATACACCTTTTAACACCTCAAAACCACCTTCTGTCCTCACAGACCCTACAGCACTGCAAGTCAAGCAGCTTCACAGAGAACCAATGTCACAGGTAAACGCAGAACAACCACCTAGACCACCCTCCAGTCCACTTCAATTATGGCCACAGGTAAACACAGAACAACCCAGGGCTACTAGACCACCCTCCAGTCCACTTCAATTATGGTCCCAATGCTCCCAGACAAAAAAAATGAGAGATCAGGATTTACAGCCATACACATCTGAACAGATTTGTTCTGAAATAAATGGCTCATAAGCTCAACCTTCTCAGTTACTTCTACGCAGGAAGCACATACATGCAGAGAACACCCTGAACAATAGTACAAGTTATAACTAAAAATGAGCCTAAGTTACATTTAAGTGGGGCTTAACTTGATAACATCCTCCTGTTTTGGCCCCATTTTTCCCTCCTGTGGGAAAGAACAACTCTTTAACCAAACCAGATTGGTTTTGCACATATCTGCAAAACCCCCTTCAGAAGGTGTTTTCCAAGAGCACGCTGTCATGACTTTCATAACCAAGTCACTTTCAAATTTCAGCATTTCAAAAAAGATGTTCTGCAAAGGAGAGAGCTGCCCCTCCCCAGCCTTTACCTGTTCACTGTGCTTTCACCTCTTAGTCTGATACTCCACAGACTCAACAGTTGTATTTCTTCTGTTCCAAATGACAAACTAGTGATAAGGAGCTGTGAAATTATCGACCTATTAGGAGAATGAGTCAGTGCCACACGAAAAACAAAACCCACTTACAAGGCATGATTAGCTGAAGAGCAAAGCCTGACACTCAGACAATACACTCACTGCCAAGTTGCAGAATAAATGAGCAATCTCGTAAAAAGGGGCAGGAATGAACAGAAAGGTCCAGGCTTGGAATAAACCCTCTCCCTCCCTCCCCTAAAGTTACCATCCTGTATTCATCAAGTTTCTCCTGTTCATACTGCTTCTACTCCTACAAGAAAATACACAACTACAAGGGGAAATACCACTATAGCAAAATCTCTTTGTACAAACTACCATCATAAAGGAAAAAATAAAATGGTTTACTATTATTTTCAACAGAGCAGCACTTAAGAAAGTCAGCCCCACTTGCCTTTAAATACTTTTAATTACTCAGTTAAGGACAATGAAGGCCTTGAGCAACCAACACTTTTGAATCTTAAATACACAGGTAATTCTGTACTGTATAATTGAACAGACTCTGTACTGTACAGCCCAGGCAAACTGAAGCGCTATCAGATGTGCTAAAACCATGGTCCTGATGCTCCCCAGTCACATCTCGGATGCCACACCTGCGGGAGGAGGAGGATGGTACAGGAATCGGGTCCTGTGCAAAAGCACCAGTGCCACACACATGAGGACTGTCTGTCAGTCAGATACCACGGCACGCTGCGTCAGGCACAAGACTAATCCAGACTCGATGCCACCTCTACTTTTAGAGGGAGGTTGTTCAAGTAAATTAGCCTTTGAAGTTAGGTTTTACATAAAGCTTTAATGAAAGGCTTTATTTAAATGCCACTACAAAGTTAAATCGTTTTAATAAAAATTCTTTAGTAACATTACTCCTATTTATTAAAACTAAAATACTTTTAAACCCTGCTTCTCCTTTCCAGCATTTGTATGGACTATTTACTTATTTTTCCAGGTTCAGCCAGTTGGCTGAGTTTCACTTTTAAGCTCTCATGCATACACAGGAAAATAAAAAAAGCTCACAGTTCATAAAAAATGCACTATAAGATCAAATTTAAAATTCTCTGAATTTAGACCAAACAAGGCACCCAGGCCTTGTTTCCTATATAAAGTTTGTGGAGTCTTTTGTTTTGTTTTTTTTTTTTAAAGGAAAGGTATCTGTCCTATATATAGCAATATATTTTCTTATCAGTGAAAGTGTCCTAAAATGTGACATCTAATCTACTCAAGCCGTGCTGAAAAGCAGACCAGACCAACAAATAAACAAACAAAAATTAACTTATATTCAATGTATAGATCATATTAAGCACAAAATCAAAATACAGCTAACAGCAGATGTACTCATACTGGCCTGAGGAAACATGGAATTTAAAAAAACAAAACCAAAACCAAACAAACCAGCAATGTCAAACAGTATTTGTGATTTGTCCAAATATGATTTTTTTGAATCTGAACTTTTTAACTGTAACAAGAAAAATAGTAGACCATTTCAAAGAGGTCATTTGGGAGAGGTCTTCTTTATCACACCCTGAAAATAGACTCTGCTAACTAGGAAGAACCTCTTAGGCCACAGTCCTGAAAGAGGTAGCATCACCCATGATGAACCCACAAAGATTTCAGGGACCCCAGATGTGCTCCTGATAAAACACAGGCCCATTTACAGCACTACATTTGAAGTGAAAAACGCAGGTAGCTATTCCAACTTTTCAGGCAGAAATCATCCCAAAACCATCACTTTCCATCCTTGCTTTAAATTCCATTTTCAGAATATGGTATCAGCCTCCCTCCCTTCCTCTTCCAGGTGAATTTACTCCACAGTCCCTGGCCCAGAGCTTTTACAACACTGGGATTTAACTACCCCAGTGCCAACTGAATGTGGAAAAAGCAGGTTCAAAAGTAACATCCTTGACAGTTTACATGTGAGAAATGAACATGCCAGGAGCCGATTCTCTGAACTTGGGCTCTCCAAGGCAGGGACCAGCTATTTATACATCATGAAAGGGTCCCATGTGCATCTAAAAAACAAGGCTTAAAACAAACAAAACTTCTACTGCAAACCTTGATTCAGTCCTAGAAGGGGCGGGATGCGTTCTCCCTAAGCAGACTACAGCAGATGATGCAGACACTACAATGTGCTTATGCTTAATACCTGTTCCTAGAAAGAAACAAAATTACTAAAGTCCTAAACGTTTATGTTTATTATACGTTATCACCCCAAACACCAGTAACATCAATATACAAATATTTCATGAGTTTATACTCAAGAGTATCTCACCCTTTGCACATTCAGAAAACAGAAACAAAACAACTTTTCCAACAAAACCCACAACTCCCAGCTCGTTCAAACCCCTTCTGGCAGCTTTGACTTCGGGGATCAGGGTAACCTCCTTAACAAAAAAAACCCCAAACAACTCTCGTCGTTCACAACAAACATTACTAAACAAGCCACCCCCTCGGTAAAGAGGCACAGCACATGTATCCCAGGACCCGCATTAGGGTTTCCCCAGCTTGCAGCACATCTGCTCCTAAACCGAGATCAAAAACTCCTTCCTAAACAAAAATCCTCATCTTTTTAAACCTACCTAACAAGCTCGCCCAGCACCAAAGCGCACAAACTCCATCCTGACTCGTCGGGCTCAGCAGCGGCCCCGCACATC
>NW_010338299.1:0-355 GCF_000700745.2 Antrostomus carolinensis
ACAGACTTACAATCCGACTCAGTGACTGACAGAGAGACAGACAGACAGACTGACGGACAGACTGACAGATAGACAGACCAACAGACAGACTGACTGACAGAGAGACAGACAGACTGACCGACGGACAGACAGACAGACTGACAGACCGACAGACAGATTGACTGACAGACAGACTGACTGACAGAGAGACAGACAGACTGACCAGCGGACCGACTGACTGACAGACAGACAGACCGACGGACGGACAGACAGACAGACTGACCGACAGACAGACGGACCGACAGACCAACAGACCGACAGACAGACTGACCGACAGAGAGACTGACAGACAGACTGACTGACGGACAGACTGACT
>NW_010338300.1:0-11421 GCF_000700745.2 Antrostomus carolinensis
TCAGTGATGTCCAACAGTAGGACAAGGGACAGTGGGTACAAGCTGTAGTGTAGGAGGTTCCATGTAAACATAAGGAAAATCTTTTTCACTGTGAGAGAAAATCTTTTTCACTGGCCACTGGAACAGTCTGCCCAGAGAGGTTGTGGAGTCTTCTCTGGAGACATTCAAAACCTGCCTGGGCACATTCCTGTGTGACCTACTGTAGGTGATCCTGCTCTGGCAGGGGGATTGGACTAGATGATCTTTTGAAGTCCCTTCCAATCCCTAACGTGCTGTGATTCTGTTATCTGGAGCTCACTGATGTTACCATCATCTCCAAGAGGCTTTTCTTCAAACTCACTGTGATCAGCATCCTGAACAAGGGAGGTAGAATTTTCTTCTTAACCCTGAAGTTAAATGTTTCCCATTTAATCAGCATTTTTTCTTGTAATTTAAGAAGATGGCTTAAAGCAAATAAAATTACCTCTGATATATTCAGAGCTTGAGCATTTTCTTAATTAGTGCGCTGTATTTCAGCAACAGCCCTGGAACCTTTTCAGGGTTCCCTGCTGAGATGTGCATGAGGTGCATGCGATTTACAAAAATCTCTTAGAAACAACATTTCTATGAACTGAAAAATTACTGCATATTTATTCTGCTCAAAAATTGTGTCCTTTGACAGTGCTCTGTAGGAAATGTCTCAGCAAGAAGCAGAAACAGTCTTGGAAAGTGGAATATGGTTTCAAACCAAAGCAAAGCAATTTTTTCAGGCTTAGAAAAAGAGGTAAGCTGTAGTAGGTATTAAATACTTTGTAAGCGGCACACATTAACCATTGCAATGCCCACTTTTATTGCTAAGTGTAAGTGTGTAACACATCTACAGTAGTCAGTAGAACCTATATGGTGTACAGCTTCTGTAGCTAGAACATCAAAAAGGTATTCAAAATGGACCAGAGTGATGGAAATAATAGAGCCTCTGATATACATCTTTGATGGAGTCAAGAAAAGTGACTGGAACAAAAGATGCTCTCATCTGGCCCTATGAAGAATTAGATTACTCTTCCTATGTCTAACTCTAATTGTTCAGCAGAATTCAAAAGTTCTAGAAAAATGAAATTGTATGTTGGATGATTTCAGAGAGACAACTGAGTGTCATTTAAAGGCTGACAGTCCCCCCGCCCAAATCCATCCCTGATATACAGGTGTTGTGAGCAAGATGAGCTGCTTCCCCTGCTAAAGATACTGTTAGTTTGTCACGAAGGCTTTCATAAAGCTGCAAGTAGCAGGTTTTTTTAACTTTTGGGGACCCATAGCTCGTATTTCAAAGTTTCTGACAAATACTTGTACAAGCTCCAACGGGAAAATCATCTTTGGTCTTAATGCTGTTGAACGTACAGAATTAAGGTTCGTTCTTCACAGTAGAGAAAAGGAGGAACTTAATCCTAGGAGACTGTGGGATATAGGGAATCACACACCAAGAGACCCTGAAAATGTAGCTGTGCTGCTACACATAACAGCCTTTACCTGGTGTGGCCACCTTATGGGTCTTCTTTTCTAACAGCACAATGAGTCTTAACATATGGCGTGAAGAAAGGGCCCTTCCCCTTTTCAGCTGTGCCTTTTGTCAAATGAGATGAATTTCACTTCTTCATCTGAAAAAGGAAATAGAGGCAAAAGGTAACGACCAAGTGAATTCCTTGAGATCAACTGTTTGAAGTCAATGACAAAGACTAAACCAGGAACCCCAATCTCCTCACCCTCTGACTGCTCTCCTATGCATGATGCTGCCTGACATAATCCCTTTATTTTGTTTGTTTTCAAAGATCACTCTTTCAGCTTTGCAATGTGACAGATTGTTAATAGATACTTGCTTTTGCATTAGTGGCTGAGGAAAACATAAGAGCATATTACTGAGGCAGTTGGTCTGTTTATAAAATGTCAGAGCTCAACACCTGGAGAGATAGTATGTGTTGCAGATGCACTATCTAAAAAAGATAAAAAATGACTTACTCGAGATTTATCTAAGGCCTTCAGGGTAATAATCTACCACTTGTGAAATTCTTCTGACCCCAAATCCCATTTAAAATAGACAAACTATCCATATGTCCTTGAGCTTGGTGATAGCACACTTGGGTGCACTGACAATGATTGCTGAAGACAGAAGTGATCAACATATCCAATATGCCACTTCAAGCAGCAGCAGATGTTTCTGACTTTCAAGTGGTCAGGAAATCACTGACTGGGAAACCTGGATTGTGGATTGTTTTTTGGTTTTCCCCTTTTTTCCCATTCTGTAGTGAAGATCAAGGTGGTTTATTTTCTTAGAGTTTTTTTCTCTTGAGTTGATTTGACTACCTTAGAACAACTCTTTATGATACAGCATCACAGGGTTATTTGTTCACCACACAGGGATCTTGGTTAATCCAGAGGCAGAGCAGAGGGGAGATGTAGTAAGCTGCTCTCTTCAGTCTGTGGTACAACCATGAGCCTTGTGATTCCCAGAGCTGGGGTTATGTTCACGTGGAGTCTCTTTTGCAGTACAGACTTTTCCACTAATGGCATGCAAGCTGAGACAGTAAGACAGAATTCCTCTTGGAATTATCCAAAATCTCTGGTACAATCTGAATGAGGTACTTTCCAATATACAGATAACACACAGTGTGCAAAGGTAGAAAGCATGACTCATCCCACTGTTTTCCCTTGGTGTAAGATTCATGTAATGGCCATGGTGCAGTAGTTAATGTGTGATGAACTTTGCTGCATTTCCTATATGCCATTCTGTCCAAGTTAGGTAGAAACTTGATATCTGAAATAAGCTTCTCAATATTAGAGCACACAGAATCATAAAATTGTTTTAGTTGGGAAAGACCTTTAAGATCATCGAGTCCAACCATAAACCTAACACTGCTGAGTCCACCACTAAACCATGTCCCCAAGCACCACATCTACACATCTTTTAAATACCTCCAGGGATGGTGACTCAACCACTTCCCTGGGCAGCCTGTTCCAATGCTTGACAACCCTTTCAGAGAAGATTTTTTTCCTAATATTCAATCTAAACCTCCCTTGGTGCCACTTGAGGCCATTTCCTCTTGTCCTATCACTTGTTACTTGGGAGAAGAGACCAAGACCCATCTCACTACAACCTACTTTCAGGCAGTTGTAGAGAGTGATAAGGTCTCCCCTGAGCCTCCTTTTCTCCAGACTGAACAATCCCAGTTCCCTCAGCTGCTCCTCATAAGACTTGTGCTCTAGACCCTTCACCAGCTTCATTGCCCTTCTATGGAAGTACTTATAGAAGCATGAGTGTAGTAGGACTGGGAAGGTACTTTACATATGAAGACCATTCCCTCATTTAGGATTTGTGGGAGGAAGAAGGGCTTTCAGCTTGGCTTCACAAGGCTGATGACATGATGGTACGAGGAAATTGGAATATAATTCAGAAATTATTTCCATAACTTTCACAGAAACCCCCATACAACTCTGGAGGGCTTCAACCTAGTTATTATTGTCTCTTATTTTATGCCTTGTTGCTGAAAACTTGTAAACAGTTAACAGTTTCTAAAGTCCTAACAAATTAACTCCAACTGAGGATAAGGACTTCTCTGATACTCTTCAATTGTTGACACTTTTGCTGAATGCAGAATCCATGTTTGATTATCTTCTGCTGAGGATGAAGAGTAACTCCACCGATGACACTACAACTTAAATACCACATCAGCAAAAAGAGAATCAGGTCATAATACATAAAGACATAATAAATACTTAAAAAATTGAAAATTATTTTTTCTTTCCTTTTTTTTTTTCTTTTTTTTTTTTTCATTCTGGGCAGAGGAATATGTAAATACTATAAGAAATATAAATGTGCTAGTGAGACAAAGACACTATTTTTCCCAATATTTGTTATTTACATTATGTTATAACATGTTACTAATGCACATGAATCATCAGTTCAGTTTCTCCATTCATATAAATCCCAAGAGATTAGAGTAGAATCTCTCAGCTGTCCATTAAACAGCAGGAAACATATGGTCATAGAAGTGTAGTTATATTTTGATAAGTTTATTTTTTAAAGACACTGAAATTAAACTGATTCAATTGGATGTATTCACATTTTATACACACATACTTTTACTTTGCTTTAAGTGCCTATACAATAGAATCTTCCTGCTATAATGTCCTGAACAAAATTGACAGTAAAAAAAATTACTGTGTAATGACTAAGTAGCTTCTCTCCATCCTGATTTATTTCTGAAACATGAGAACAACATCACAGATGCATGCTATATTGTTCAAAGAATATACATATGCATTTAAGTCACTTCCATTATACGTTTTAGTGAGGTAATTGTGAAATATGTTCTTTTTACATTCCTGATTATGGAGCAGAACAGATGGCAAAGACTTAGTTCAAAATAATATATATCCATTAAAATAAGCAATGTTGCCAACCATTCATCAGTGATAAAAGAGTTTGCTACTTCCTTGGAATATAATTAGGCATTACTCTGGACTGCAAAAAATGTAATTATTTCAAAGTTTATTTTCTGTAGTCATTTACAGCCAAAATTAGTTATAAAACTGTTTGAAAACTTGTGCTATCAGATGCAACACATTTAACAGTGGTTTGTCATTTGACAACATGAGACATTTTGCAGGGAATGTAACTCTGAGCAAGGAGTACGAGTGACATTTATTTTGGCTCTGTATGTGACTCATTGTCTTTACATCTTCGTAAGTTACTGAAAGATAAACTCTTCCTTCGAGTAACAGGTTGCAGGAAGGATGTGTACTGTGGTGGACTCTCAGAAAAAGACCCTGAACAGTCCAGTCCTGAGGCAGTCCAAGGAAGGATCCCTGGAAGGATCCTTGGAAGGGCAGGGGTCTCAGTACTGGCAGGCTAGCACATTTTGCTAAGTGCTGGGGAGTGGTGTGCTGGACTATGACTCTTCCAAATCACAATTCATGTAGCATCACTGGCTATGATCAACATTTGCAGTCCCTAGGCTAAGTGCCTTGTTACTGTAGTATTCCTATTTAAGACAGCAACCAGCAGTTCAGGTGACAAGTAGTGCAGGGATGCCAAACCCTTCCTCTCTGTAGACAGCATGGAGGTAAGTAGGTGCCTCTGAAAAATGATCCAGAAGCCTTGGAAAAAATGCCAATCACTTTAATTTTATGAACAGCTATGTTTTCGCTGTCATTAAAGATGTCAGTGCTTCATTTCTTGACATTAGATGCTGTAGTAGATATTTAAATTTAATTTAAGTGTTGTACAGTGCACAACTTCAAGGATTTTACCTGTCTCTTCCACTGGGGCAAAAGGCTAAAAGGAAGCCCCTAAGCCTGAGGTTACAGCCACACTAGTAAATTAGACAGTCCTGGGGTATTTTCCCAGGTCCTAAAACTCAATTTTTCTAAATCATTAAATTGCTAGTGCAGTCCCCAGCATGGTTTTGGCTTGAGTTAAATAGCATTTTCCTAAGCAATTCCTGGGCACAGGACAGAAATTTGCATGGGCCAATCAGACTTCACAGCAGGCAATTTGGATGCAGCCATCTTCTTGTGGGGGCTAGGAGAAGTGGCTGCTGTCTTGGCCATGGTCTGCTGGCTGCCTTCAGTGCCAAAGAAAGGTTTCTACGTATGTAATTTGTTGTATTCATAACTAAGTTAGATTAGTTAGACTTGGTTACCAAATTGCTGAGGACAAAAAAAGAAAAAAAATTGAACCTTAGATAAGTAAGAAGAAAATTTTTTGACATTTACAATAGATGGTGATCTGTGAGAGCTCCTATCGGAAACTCTGTTCAGAAACAGCACAACAACCTACCACTTTCCATTGTCTCCAGATGTGCACCATAATCAGATTGTACATGTTCATGGTGGAGCTACTTGTGGGCCTAGGGCCTTCATCACAAATTGTAGTTTACACTCAAACCCTGCATATTTGGTATAAACAGTCTTTACTGAAACACATTTTAAATAATCTGTAGATAACAATTATTTTTTTCCAAGCTGGCTGCCCATATGCACGGCTGGAACTAATGAACAGGCTTGAATGCAAGACTGTCTGTGACATGATTGTAAAAATCTGTATTTAAAATACAACCTGAGTATAAAAATCACTTTCTATATTCTGACAATGATTTAGACACTGTACATAACTAGCTCCCTGAACTTTACATAATTATTGCTTTGTAGGATGATTACTAGGACATTTTCTTGGGTTATGGGACTTTTTTGGTCACCCTGTGGTGATTTTTGCTCTTCCTTAACAATATGAAGGCATCTTGTCTTTGCAAAAAGCTGTTTGCAGGAATTATGAATCTTCTGTCGAAATAGAATTATGTAAATTAATCACCTTTCTGCTAATTCAGTGGTAGTGTAAATCCTCCACCAACTGTAATCAGGGAGAGTTTTGCCATGAATTTCACTGCTTGAAGGATCAGACCTTAAGTAAAAAACAATAATAATAATCCATGGTTTTCATTCTTCAGTTGCTTATTGTAGTAATAATTATAGACATAAGGGGTAACATACATGAGACAAAGTCAATGGGTTTAATATGGCAGTCATTATTGAGAGGTCTGTTCTTATTATGTGTGTCCAGGATCCCACAGAAGCTTGTGGAGACTTCTGAAAAAAGTTCCCACAGCTTTCAGGGTTGGTTGTTCTTAATAAGCAAAAAAACCCTTCAAAAACCAACCAACCAAAACCAATAGAGCACAACTGAATGCAGTGCAATGTAATGAGTCTGATGGAATATGGTGCAATATGATATAGTACAATACAATACAGTGCAATACATACATTACAATACAATATAAAACTTAGGCCACATAAATTTCTATTTGTTCACTCGTATTGCTGAATTGGTGGGAGTGTTTTCTACACCATCTTGTGTGCTTCTCTTAATTCAAACTAACTTGAGAAATGCTTTAAAAAACTAACTCTGAAAAGGTTTTCTTAGGAAATCTAATGCCACTCAGATGGCATGAGTCTCCCAGATCTGCATTTAAATCTTCCCCCCACTTTCATGTACAAAACTGAACTCAACAGCCTCTAGAAAACCTCTTTCTTCTCATTCTCAGTCTCTGCAGATGTTTCCTGGAGAGCAGTCTGAGTCTTTTCTCTATGCTGATGATCTATGTTTTGCAGACATATAATTGTATGTATAATTTCTTGCATGACATATATATAATTTCTTAGCCTGCCATCCAGGTTTGGGGCAGAAATATTAATATACTTCTCAGCAAAGCTAGGTTGTTTATATTCACTTCATCTTTCTGAATAGTTTGACATTGGGGAAATCTTGACTGATTGGTATTGTGAAAAGCTTGCATGGACCCCAAGCTGCAGTTTGAGGAAAAAGAGTCTATTCTCACAAAGGAATAAGTCCTGTTCACACCAAAAATGCTGTGGGAACAAAAAAATGAGGTCAACAAGAGAATTCTTATGATAGAGTCCTTCTTTGACTCCCTGTCCATTGCTTTTTATTCAGGAAGGGTGATGGTACAAAGTTCAGTGTGAATCATGCATCCCCGTGACATGTTGTATATCCAGAAAGTCTCTTCACCAGATCACTTTAATACTTGTCATATATGTATATATGTATATTTATTTTTATCTATATATATCTCACATACCCCATAGCCAGTAATTATGCTTCACCTCTGGAACAGTTACTGGTTTTGATTAGATGCATCTGTTCATTTTTTCTTTGCCTTTAGTACTTCTTTCCACACTTCAGGAAACTTTGGCTACTTTGGTCACTCTTTTCTCAGAGGAGTGTGTTTGCTGAAGGGCAGATTGCTCATATGTAGGGGCAGAAGTTTATTGCAAGGTGGAAAGAGGAAACTTACAGTACTGCCTGTATCACAACAGTCACCGTTTTGAGCAATACTTTCTCAATGAAATGCTAGACAAAAGGTTTCAAAACATTATTTCTTTTTTTTCTGTTCTGTTATTGTCATATCTGAGCTGTTCTGTATTATCTGGTGTATATAATAAACGACTCATATCGCTCCTGACCTATGTGCATGTATTCTCAATGGACAGCCATGATGCAGAAGGCAAGTTGTGCCTACCTTGCTTGCAGCATGTATGACTTGTTATGATGTTTGTCTTTATGTGTCATAATTCATAAATTCAAAGGGGGAAATCTTAGCATTCAAAGTTAACTGTAGTTCCCAGAAATACAGTTTGTAGTGAGATTTTTATCAAGCCAGCCAGAAATCAGATGGAGGTAGATTAAAAAGGAGTAATATATCCTTTAAACATCAATAAAGAAAATCTCTGTATGTAAAGTGATTGTCTTTTTGTCTATTGACAGTATGACTGATCAGTAGTAGCACAAACATTTGATATTTTGTCAATTTAAAATCTAATGCAAAAAGAAGTAAAGAAAGTGCCTTAAATAGCTCAGAAATGGCAAAAGACCTGTCAACAACTATTTGGTTAAAAAAATAAAACCCAAACACAAACCCAGCAATGGTGTTTCTCTCCCACCCCATTTTACACATACCTATAGATATCATCAACTGCTGATGCTATTAGACTTTGTGCTGACTCTGTGTCTGCAGTAGGAATGTTGGCAGGCAGCACCGTATCAGCAGTCTGAAATTACAAACAAACAACTATAAAAATGAATGCCTACTCTTATGTGCAAGTTAATTTATTATGGGAAAGCTGTAACATGAAGGGTACAAGACCTTATGGATAAATTTGTTACAGTTTTGTAGTTCACTATGCAGACTTGCACTCTAAGGGGAAGATTAGGATCAAGTTTGACAGTGCATAGAATCATAGAGTTGTTTTGGTTGGAAAAGACCTTTAGGATCATCGAGTCCAGCTGTAAACCTAATACTGCTGTGTCCACCAATAAACCATGTCCCCAAGCACCACATCTACACATCTTTTAAATCCCTCCAGGGATGGTGACTCAACCACTTCCCTGGGCAGCCTGTTCCAATGCTTGACAACTCTTTCAGTGAATTTTTTTTTCCTAATATTCAATCTAAACTTCCCTTGGTGCCACTTGAGGCCATTTCTTCTCATCCTATCACTTGCTACTTGGCAGAATAGACCAACACCCAGCTCACTACAACCTCCTTATGGAAATAATTTTTGAAAAATATTCCAATTTCTTACTGCCATCTTGTCTTCAGTCTTTTGAAGTCAAGCTGAAAGCCCTTCTTCCTCCCACAAATCCCAAATGAGGGAAAGGTCGTCATGTGTAAAGTACCTTCCCAGTCCTGCTATACTCATGCTTCCATAAGTATTTCCATAGAAGGGCAACAAAGCTGGTGAAGGGTCTAGAGCACAAGTCTTGTGAGGAGCAGCTGAGGACTGGGATTGTCCAGTCTGGAGAAAAGGAGGCCAAGGGGAGACCTTATCACTCTCTACAACTGCCTGAAAGGAGGTTGAAATGAGGTGGGTCCAGTGCCTAACAAATGGAAACAAAAGGGAAATTCAGCCATGATGTAGAAAGAACTGAGATGAGGGAAGGCAGAGATCATAACAACTATGTGTAAAGGACATTCATGTTATATCAGATATTGCTGTGGGGGGCCAAAGAATTTTCATGCCCCTTACTGAATTTATATTAAATGAAAAACATTGACCTTAAATAGGCCTCATGGAGGCAATGAAGTGTCAGGACCATCAGGACTAGTACACTTTTGGTGCACATAATTGGTTGTACTTTGTAGCTTGGGCTCAGGGGCTAATTCTGCACTGTACTTGAACTAGTCCCATGGGCTGGCTAGTCCCACAGGTGTTCTAAAGTGTGATATGCTCTCAAGAGATGGCCATGTGTGTCAGTGTTTGCAAATCCCAGATGTCTGAAGATGTGGGACCCCTTCCAGGGTAGACATTGGCTGTTTCATCTGCACAGCATGATCACAAAGAATCACTTAGTTTGACAGTATGTGAAAGTGATGAGCAGCATATAACTGCAGGAAAGAAGTTTCCCCTTTAATATCCCACATGCTCTAAACCCAGTCTAAAGAATATACCTGACAGATGTGATGAAAATTATCTAGAGTCTAGTCTGGAGCCTGCTATTAAAATATGGAACTAAACTTGAGACACCTTCTGATGTTGTGAATTGAGCCTATCTCATGTCCCACCTTTCTAGGCTTCATGGACAGGAGATTGGATCCATGCTAAAGTGCTGGAGATCATCAGTGCCTTGTCTCCTCGAGAACTCTCTCGAGGGCTTGGAGTTCTCTAGCTGCATGAGTCTGCAAGCAGGGGCTTAGCTGTACCTTATCTGAGCAATACACAACTCTGAACTCAGGGAAAGGTTTGGAACAGTGCTTGGACAAATTGTGAGTTATTAATCAGATTATGACAAAAATATTTTAAATTTTGTGGTAACGGATACAGTTATTTATTAATAAATAGTGATTTAAAATACATACTGGGCATACTAGAGACAGTCCAGGAAAGGGCCACAAAGATTATTATGGGACTGAAACATCTCTGCTATGAGGAAAAGCTGTGAGACCTGGGACTGTTAAGCCTGGAAAAGGCTCAGGGGGAAATCCTATCAATGTATATAAATATTTGAAGGGAGAGCATGAAGAAGATGGAGCCAGACTCCGTTCAGTGGTACCTGATGATAAAACAAGAGGCAATGGGAACAAATTGAAACACAGGAGGCTCCATCTGAACATCAGGAAACACTTTTTTACTGTGAGATTGGCCGAAAGCTGGAACAAATTTCCCGGAGAGGCTGTGGAGTCTCCATCCTTAGAGAGGTTCAAAAGCTGTCTGGATGTGGTCCTGGGCAATTGGCTGTAGGTGGCTCTGCTTGAGCAGGGGGTTGCACTAGCTGACTTCCAGAGAGCCCTTCCAACATCAGCAATTCTGTGGTTCTGTGATTATGAATACATGGGAGTGATTATGTTCATACTTATATTGCAATTTCACAATAGAGAAGAGTGAGTTCACAGTCTTCTCCTCCATAGTCTTCTTTAAATACACGTATAAAAATAAATGATAAAGATGCATTATTTAACAATGGTAGTTCCAAAATTTAAGTATTAGTTTCCAGTGGACTCAGAAAGGCAGAACTAAACTCATAAATGAATCAACTCAGTTACATTGTTCTCCATCTATATTCATGTCTTTGGAAGAATGTGTTTCTGCCATTGTTTCACTGCTTCATTGTTTCATTTATCTCATCTGTTCCTACCCCATTTGGAAGTGTGGGTAGAACAGTGGATTACTCTGTAGAATTGATCAGTTGACAATAGGGATAAGGCTTGTCTTTTATTTACTCCTTTTTTTGTTTTGTTTTTCTTTTTCATTACATTTCTCAGGAAAATATTATGCTAAAATGACTAAATACCACAAGACAGTAAACTGAATGATTGAGCTGAATGAACAAAGAAGCAAATTATATACCAGGTTAATGACAGTCCCAAAAACTTGGGT
>NW_010338300.1:11456-25961 GCF_000700745.2 Antrostomus carolinensis
TAACCAACAATTATATATGCTTTTGAAAAATACTACTTTTACATTACATGAAATCCCTTTTTCCCAGTAGCAGCAGCAACGATTTCTTAATATTTAATTCTTCTTAAGCAAGAGAAATATTTGATCCATAGTAAGCCATTATTCAGTGTGAAGGAACTAAATACAGAATGTATTTCATGCACCAAGCACTGCTGTATCTAAGAGGCTCTGAATATGACTCCAGGCTTACACAAGGGTGTGGCTGTATACGGCAATTTGAGGCAATTTGGCATTTCCCTCTGTGTCAATAGTGTACTGCTTGTTTCTGGCAGACAAGCGTCTGCACTGCAGAAACCACCATAACATCTTGCAGTAACTGACCCCCTTGTTGGCAGTGGCAGCACAGTGCAAGAAGGGAATGAACGTGAAGATAATTAGCCTGGCTCCACAGAGGTCAGACCTGGGAAATGTTTGTGGGGTAGCGTCTGCTGGAGCTGACTGGGCTTTAGCTAACATAAAGATTTCATACAGAAGGCTTCTACCATTAAATTTATCTTTCTGGTCCCTTTTAAGAAATCTGAAGTAACCTATTTATTTTTGAACAGTGCCGTGGTCACAGATATTACAGTGCTAGTGCTGTACTAGAGGCTACGGGTGTTCCTGTTAAAAGGTTTAGCTATTGCAAAGTCAGCTGGGGGATATCATAGCATTCTCACTTGTGAATAATAAAGCAAAATTCTGTAAAGAAACAAAGGAAATTCCATTTAACACCTTTTACTGACAGAGCCCCGGAAACCCTTGTGCCAATCACAGCACACACAGGGAGCGGAAGACAGTATTTCCCTCAATACAAAAGACAGGCAAAAGATAGTGGGGGAGAAACAGGGCAGTAGAAAGTGAAGTGACTTGCTGAAGATCACCTAAAGTATTTATTGGAGAGCTGAGAAGAAAGCATGGGTCTACTGACAACTACTACTTTAGTCTCATATCCACCAGATTATGGGATTTTCATGCACTTCCTACAGTGGCATCATATTAATGCTCTGCATATTCTTTCTCCATCAATTAATGGTCCTAACATATTCCATATGCGTCATGGTTAGTGAACATAGAATGACAATATTAACAGGTTGCATGTTAAATTTAAAGTCTACCAATATGAATGTATCCCAAAAAAGTTGTATGGAGGTTATAATAAACTAAAAGGTTCAGGTGCTGCAACTCTGCATGTCATTTAACAGATGAAAGGTAATAGGAATTTTTTTTTTAATGAAGAACAATCAATAAAGTTTATCAATCCCTAAAGGATTTTTTTTTTTTTTTGTGGAACAATTTTGAAGTTCCCAGCATCCTTGCCTTGGCAGGAGAGTGCCTAGTTCCCCATGGTAAGGTATCCTTAGGAATTCATGAAGACTGAACTCCTCACTTTATAACAGATGCATTTTTGAGGACCTCATACAAAAACCTTGGGAACAGAGCCCAGATTGCTGAGGGCTTGCAGTTTTTCAAGTCGCTTTGGTTTGCCAGCTGAATTTTGCCTTTTGAGAACCTTCCAAGTTACTAGTAAGAAGGTAGGTGGTTGAGCAGCAACTGAGCAAGAAATCTGAGGAATGTTTTGAATTCACTGAACTGGCATTTTCCAAGGGGAGTAAATTGTTACATAGGAATGTTTCTGATCAGTTTGGTTATGATTCCTTATACTAATGCAAAGAACTTTGGATTCCATTTTTATAGCGTTACATGCCTAGAGGCCAGTGACTATGTGTATGTGTGTGTACAAATTGCACAGAGGATAGATACACACTATTTTGATATGTCGTGTTTACAAAGACAACGTAAGGTTTCAGTAGCAGCAATAGGGCTTGAAGAGTGAGATGACTACAATGTGATCAGTCCCCACACTGATCTACATCAGTAGGCTGATCCAGAAATATATTTTTTGCTGATTATTTGTTATTAACATGATCTATAGATTACCAATTATTGCAAAAATACACATTGGCTCACATTATAGTCAATGGAAGAAATAATTCTTCTTAATAAAGAAATAGTATTCTTAGAAATAGAAACAGTGAATGTTGGTTTCCTTTTTGATTTTATGAGTAATATCATACATGATTATTGTAATAATTATGTTAACAGAAAATTTCTACAGTTTATAAGCAATAAGCACACCTCTAACTAGTTCAATCTGAAATAAATAAATGTGTCAAGAAATTATAATAATTCCCTTGCCTAAATATGAGAAAATGTAAAGATACGACTTAAAATGTCACACTTGCAATCAGAGCAAAAACCCTACAATCAGGAATCTTCAATAAATATCTGCATCATGTGTTTTGAAGGCAGAGATAGTGCAAACATATTTCAAACAGACTAAACATGTCTAGAATAAATTCTAAAAATAATTTCCTGTGAAGATGGGTTAATTGTTGTTTTATAGTGTGGTATTACAGCTAACAAAGTTTTTCCTGACTGTGAGCTTCTAATGTAGAGTTTTTGGATAAGTGAGTGGTTTATTCTAACAGACACATTTCTGAAAGCTGAGAAGACATAAAAGTAAAACTCAGATGCTATGGGTTATATATCTTAGTGCAAGTCAAAGAGACATATCATGGAAAGTGTGTATGGGGAGAAAGGTGTCATTAGGTTACTTTCAGTTTTGGACTACTGCTAGGGCTGAGAAACCTCTGAGATGTCACGAAGCCAAAGCTCACACACGAGGCTGTACATCATGAGTGCTCCATGGCACTGCTGAAGGCAGGGAAACCCAAAAGGCTCCCTCTCTGCTTTGAGGGAGAGCTCATTGGAGAGAATGCTCCTGTAGTGGGACTTCTTCAGAGCCTCAAAGACTCCTTACAGCTCGTGTGTGCCACAGGAGATGTGACTGCCCTGTTTGCTTAGAGACTATATTACTGATTTAATCAATCAGTTAAGTACTTTCCCAAGCTAATATTTCAATTTTTTCTTAAAAAATTAAAAAAAAAGAAAAAAGAAAAAAGAAAAAAGAAAAAAGAAAAAAGAAAAAGGCTGGTAGAACTCCTGAAAATAAGGCACATTTGTTTTGTGGTCATATTGAGAGTCTAATATCTGGTGCCTGCAGATGTCATATAAATACATTTCTCTGTGATTTCTTGTTCAAATCTGTCATCTCCTGCAGAACTATGACAATGCATGCCATAAGATAGTGTACTTATCCATTTTTCAGTGATTTTGATCCCATCTGTCATGAAAAATGGGTTGGAAGCTTTTCCTCACATTAAAATGTCCAGGCAATCCGTGTTAGCAGGTGTGCTGCTCATTTTTTACCGTAATTGCCTATGACATTTCAGTAGACCTTCCTGAGATAAGGTGGCTTGTCTGCTGCATCTCCCTGCCATGGTTTTATTCCTCTTTATGGTGCTTGTGTGAGTGAGTCTGATCCCAAGTAGTGCTGGAAAGAGTGGTGCATTGTCAGCAAATTTTCAGTTATTTAATTAACAGCTTCCTTTGTAAGTACATCACAGCTGGGGCTGGAGAAACAGGCTGCGTTGCCAGACCTGAAGCAGGAGAACAAATCTGGAGAGGAAGTCTGACAAATCAAGGGTCTTTCTCTGAAGCTGTTAATGAATTTGTGTAGCAAGAAGACAGTAGGTTTATCCTTCAGACTGGCAGGATGGTTGCACTGATGGGGACAGAGGTTTTCGTTGGAGAGCAGGTAGAAGCTGACTCAAATGCTACTTCCCATGCACTACAACTGCATGGGAAGAGAGTACTTTGAGAGACACATGAGGAAAGCAAACTGAAATCTCAGTCTGCTGGCCTTTGTAATTAGTAGAAAGGTTGCTATAGACTTCAGTGGACTCTGGCTAAGACCTTGTAGGCAGCAGAGGAAGGTCATGGATACTAATGCAGAGATTCTGCATATTTGCAGCAGAAAAGTGGGATGTGTCCTGTTGGGATGACATAGACAGTGCTGAAGAGAATGAGGTCAGGGTCTCCAGGTTTGGGACATAGGAGATGCGAGGTGAAAGAGAGGAGTTTTTACTGCTTTGTTTCTTAATTGATCATTGTATACTTTTAACCAAGGAGATTAAGTGATAAGGAAAAATTAACTTTGAGTAAAATAACTCATGATTTGTACTAAATCTGTGATGCATTTATAAGAAACCTTCTCACCCCTAGAATTTTTCTAAATCCTTGTGAGCAGCAAATATTGAGCCAAAATTCATGAAATCAGATCAGAAATCAAAACCAGATCATTTGGAATTTTTTAAACTCACTTTAAATAGCGATATGTTTTGAAAAATGTCTTGTCTACAATGAGAAAAAAAATCAAAATACAGCAACCCCACATATATATTTTTATTAATTATATGACAATACAAATAAGGAATGAAACACTGAACTGTTTGTCATGTGACTTTTTTTTAAAATCCAAAAAAAAATACTTAGTAAAAATGATTTTAGCAGTTATTTCGGAAACCAAATTGAAATATGTTTCCGTAGACAACTGTTGCTGCTATAATTTTTGCTTATTTATATTGGTATGAGATCATAATATAATAAGCTTTTTTATTATTTGTGATAATAAAGTAGTATAGCATCAATAGTGTAGCATCAATATTTTTATAGTTCCTGTGTGTAACTGTATTGCATATTCTTCTGCTAGATTAATCAATATAATTTTATTTTTATATATTAATTTTTGATAAATAAGAGCATCTGTTTAGAATTCATTTTTTAAAAAGCTTAAAAAATAGTTTTTCTTCTCCAGTACTTTGCTCAAAGTCAAACAGAATTTTCTTTGTCTTCTTTCTTCATATTTTTAGCTTTTTCCATTACTGTTTTTAATTTGTAATGAGCAATATTTGTGCAGAGACATTTTGTTATGAAGGCATCTGAGCTCTGCCAAACATTGTCCTACTAGCTCAAGCCAGAATTGCAAAAAAAAATTCCAGACTGTGCCCTTTTGAGCGACCATTTATTCCAAGTAGTGATAAAATAACTTCTTTCTAGCCAGTGTTGCATAACTCAGACTATTTCTCTAATAGTTTTGGGTTTGGATTTTTTTTGGTTTTGGTTTTGTTTTTTGTTTTGTTTTTCTAAAAAGAGAAGAATAAGAATATGTTTCCCCCCAAAGTTTATTTTATCCTCTGGAAAAAATAATAAAATTATGAAAAAATAATTGTACTGTGGTAAATTATAAACAGTCATTGGAGAATCAATTAGTAAATAAAAAAATATAAAAATGACACAATAAAGGCACTGCTCATTCATCATCTGCACCTCAATCTTGAGTTCCTCATTGAAGATAATGGGAGTTTTGTCCTGACTGAGGAAGTTAGGAATATGGCAGCATTTACAAGGCGAGGAGAATCAAAAGTCCAAACTACATAGATAGATGGTTTAATACAAAGGCACTCTTACTGTTCTGGTTGTTTTGTTGGGTTTTTTTGGTTGTTTGTTTTTTTTTTTAGTATACACAATAGAAATTACAGTGGCACTACAGCACTGTTTTTCATAATTACAATCTGGAAGACCATTTAAAAGCTATTAGTACTTTGACACTGGTGCAGATCTGTTACAAAAATTATATACTCCAAGAGTATTAATAATTTTTAAGAGTATCAGGAAATATATTTTTGTCTTAGAAAGCTGATTTAGTTGCAGATGATTTACTATAAAAGACAGCAACTGAGAAAATTCAGGACTTTCTGTTGCCCATAACTGACTGGTTTATAGTAGCAGTAGACTGGATTAATATGGCACGAGTCTGCTCTCATGAGATCAGCTTCCCACTCATCTTGTTACAGTGTCAACACAGTGGTCAGTTGAAAGGATCTGCAGAGAGAACCCATGGTCTTTGAAAAGATTACAAAAGAAGCAGTTGCCATAGCTAAAGTTGCATACCTTTGAAATTACTCAATTAACAGAATTGTCATCACAACTATATGAAACATTTTTACCTTTGATCTTGTCTTACTACTGAAGCAATCTTTGTCTTAAGCTTGTGGTGCTTTACACAGAAATGTCCACTCAATAATTATACAAACATTTCTTGTGATACTGACCAGTAGAATGGAGAAAACAAAAGCAAGAAAAAAAAATCCATAAGCATTTGAACTTTTGAATTAATACTTCGACTACATTCGTTCCCGCTTGACTCAGTTTTTGAGATCCTTTCAAACAAGCATTTGATCACTGGCAGAAGTTAGTGGAAAGTCAAATACCAAATTGCCTTGTGGTTTATGGAGACATTATGTTAAGGTTATGGAAGTACAGGCATGTCAAACCAATCACAGACCAGATTACCTGCCTATCAAATCTGGAAATAAAGCCCAACAAGTTTCCTTGCCCATAGTTAAAATATATATTTGCGATCCGCCTGTAGAATTAAGCAGTTTCAGCAGATTGAACAGACTGATATTTGATAAAATCAGAATTGACTCTCAAATGTACAAAGCAACAAAGGTGCACTGGGTCTGGTTGGGATTGAGTTGCTGCTCCCCATAGCAGCCCTCACAGTGCTGTGCTTTGTATTTGGAGCTGGAACGGTGCTGATGACACACCAGTGTTTTGGCTACTCGTGAGCAGTGCTCTCACAGCATCAGGGCTGTCTCTCCAACCCCTCTCCAAAGGCCAGTAGGCTGGGGGTGGGCAAGAGGCTGGAAAGGGACAGAACCAAGACAGCTGACCCAAACTGACCAAAAGGATATTCCATACCATATGGTGTCATGCTCAGAAATAAAAGCTAAAAGAAAGGAGGAGGAGGGGAGAGGCATCGTTCATTATTAAGGCATTTGTATTCTGAAGCAACCACTCTGTGTACAGAGGTCCTAATTCCCAGGGACTGATTGGACATCACCTGCTGATGGGAAGTAGACAAAAAAATCATTTTGCTTTTCTTTGGTTCTGCATGGCCTTTGCTTTTCTTTATTAAACTGCCTTTATCTCAACCCATGAGTTTTTGTCTTATTTTCTCTCCCTGTCCCATTGACACATTGAGGAGAGGGACTGAGAGAGCAACTTGGTGGCACCTGACAGACAGACAACATCAACCCACCACAAAAGGACAACACATTTTTACAAAGAATTATAAGTTGCTATTCTAAGCTTTATTCCACTAATCATAAATGGCATGGGACTTCACACACTTCCTACAATATTCTAAGTCTTAAAGACATCTGATTTCCTCTGTAGTCTCCTACTGTAACAAAGAAGGTCTGGAGCATAATTATAACTTGAAGAGAAACAAAACCAATTCAAGTCTGTGAAGAGTCACAGCCAATAGTCAGGACATGGGAGAGCAGGAAAAAGAGAACTGGCAGTCCTGGAAGTCAGAACTGGGAGCTCTGGAAGGCTGAAGAGTTCAGAGCAGGCAGCCAGGAGAAATGGCAGCATCAGGACAGGACACACCTAGTAGTGCTGGAGGCTAGAGTTACTTCCAATGTACTCTACAGAAATTTTTATTACATAGAAAACACATTGTTCACATTTCCACATTTATAGCCCAAATGAGCCTGATGGCTGAAAGTGATATACTGAGAAACTGCTCTATTACCAAGAGTGAAACATCCCTGAGAGTTTCAATCAAAGCTTTTCATGCAGCATTACAAAACACCTTGAGTAGGATGCCCAGATCAATTGCCATGAATATAAGGTCCTGGAGACACAGAAGAGATGCCTTCTTCATGGAGAAGGCTCTGACCAACACAAACCATGAGGCTTTTCATGTGAGACTTTCTGAAAAAGTTCAGTCATGAAGTCTGAGAAACCCTACAGTTTGGGACTACTCTTCCCATGTGTCTCATAAAAAAACAGCTTATCATATGGCACATGCCTTAAATAAATTTTGACCAATAAATTCTGAGCAGACTTATGAATGGATTAATGATATGGTATTGTAAGAATTCTTTGAGGAACAAATAACGTGAGACAGTAGATCCATAGACAAAATTAAAAATATCTTTAAAAAAATAAACAAATTTTGAGGCAATTCTGTAAATAAGCCAAGACTGAAAATATGTTTAGGTTTTGAATGGCCTATTTCAGGTCTTGTTAGTAAGACCATCCACCAAAAGGGATAGTTCCATTCTTTCCTCATCTCACGCAGCTTCTTGTTCCTACTGCCACGATGACCTTGTCAAACACATGACCTTGCCCCAGTACAAATATTCAAGCAGCTGTGCCATGAACAGGACTGGGGATCGAACTCATTTTCATTGTACTGGGTTTTTTAAACTTGACACCAGTTCTCAGCTAGTTTTGAGTGCAGCTACACAAATGCTTACTGCAGCCCAAGGGGTACATGGTGTCATGAAACTGAGCAGACTTGTGGTAAAAGAACTAGGAACTAGGCTGTAAGAGGCATTTCCTTCAGGACATAGAGATGTTGTGGGATGAGAAAATCCAGCCTCCTGATGTGTAAATGGTCTGGAAGAGTGCATATATCTTCTGCTGGACTGAGATCAGTGTTGCCAGATCAGAGTTGTATATTGTATTTACTCCAAGTTTAATTGTGCTAGCTGATACACATGAAATACTATCTCTTGCTTTTTGACTGAAACAGCTGATATCTGATAGAGATGTACCAGGATCCTGTGTACAGAATTTTTATTGTATTTCCCAGGGAAATAAGGGATATGTTTTGATGTCTTATAGGGTAAAATAATATGAAGTTGGATTAATCTATTTATATCAAATTCATATTGTGTTTACTATGCAAAATATATTTCAGAGTATTTGGGAGCAGATTTTTATAGAGAGAATGACATGCCCTCTGATAAAAAATTCTTGTAATCTAGAATTTGAAGAGTGAAAATGTATCTTTATGTTTAGAACTAAATAGTGAAATTTTTACATGTAGGCCTTACATAATAATTATAATCTTTTGATAAGTATAATGCCTTGGTTAGGCACTTAAATGCAAATGAGTATTTATACATGTCTAAGTCTTTTTATTAAGTGGATTATTTAAATATGGCATATTAAGAAAAAAATACAAGTGTATAGTGGCAGTGAGTTGTATTTTAGATGAATACCTAATAAACAGAGTACTGACCTGGCTTATGGTCTTCTTGGTTTTACTCTGCAGATGAAGGCAAGTTACTCCTGCACGTGCCTCTTCTTCTCTTGCTGTTTTTGTTATGCCTTGCTTGTAGACTCCTCCGTACAGATGCTATTTTACCACTGTGTGTATCTAACAGTTGGCAAAATGCAGTCTGGCTTCTACTGGGGGAATCTGACATGAATAAATAATGCTAATACTGTATAGTTGCCTCCTACATTGTTTTCCATGGGTTGAAGAATAGTAAGAGCTCATCAGGAGTCTCCCAGGTTTTTTATGAAACACAGGCTTGGCATGCAAGTGGGATTTGTAGAGACCTGGCACAGGTATCTGCATCTGTCTAATAACACCATATCAACCCCATATCATGTATGTATCATTCTCTGTGACTCAAGAACAGGACTTGCACAAGAAGTGCTCAAGATCCTCATAAAGCCTCTGTCCTATTATATGCTGGTTTCCTAATTCAGTAGGTAGTGAGAAGTGTACACATATGCATGACAGAGACATATATGCTGGGAAAATTACAATTTCAAAATTAACAAGTAGGCTACAGGAAAACCTTCAGTGAACCAGGTTGAAAAATGAAAGCAGTAAGTCAATGGGAAGGAGAATGAGAAGTTAGTACAGTTGTAAAAACACTTTTTTATCATTTAGCAGAAGGAGCTTAGCTGTTATGTACAAGTAATACACAAAACAGAAACAGAAGTAATTTCCTAAAATAAGACATCATTATGAAAACAAAAATAAATAATGACAATAGCATAAACATTTCATAAATGTGCAGTAGTTCCTATTTCTTCAGAGAAAACTTACAGTTTCTGTAAAAATGTGTGCTTTATGTACTTTCAAAACTTTTCACTGCAGAGAGCTCGATTAATTATTTCCAGGAAAGAATATAATTGCCTTTTCTTTTTTATTACAAAGCCTATAATTTATTTTATAGGAATTTATGTTTTATACAGAATACCTTTTAATACCAAGAGTTCTTCCCACAGCAGAACTGGAAAGAAAGTTAACAGGCATAAAAATCAGAGTTGAAAAGCAGTTGCTGTTACCTGCCATTGAACTGGCTGGTCTCCACAGCAGAGTGTTCCAGTCTTTCTGCAGAATGTTCCTAATGGCTTGATACACTGATCTGTTACTGGGAATGGCATAAAAGTGCCAGTGATTCAGTTCCTAAAATGCCCACACAGCAATGGGTTGGTCTTCTATTTTCTTTCCTGATATTAATTCTGTGTACTCCCTTTGTTAATTTTGTCCTATAAATCCTAAATAATGTATGTTCCACCCAATATACTCAGACTGTTGTGATGTCTCTTTTACACTGTTTCTGAGGTCATTCATGTTGATCTTTTCTCAACATTCTCTGCTTTGACAAAATTTTTTCCAGTAATGTGGATGTAGTAACTGAATAATCTGTTCGAGTTTCTTTTCACTTTAGCTACACAGGAGAAGAATTCTGTGCTTTCTCTGCCTCTGTGATGTGTATATGCATAGGTAACCTTAGAATAGCATTTCTAATGGTTTATAGCTCCAGCTGCTACAAAACATAAATAACTAGGCAATCCTTTTACAGTGAAGCAATATTTAACCTTCTCAGATCTTCAATATCAGAGAAACGGAAAAAAAACCAAAAACAAAAACCAAACCAAACGTGCAACATGTTTTAAGAAGTAATTTTTCCCATAAATTATTCTTTCAACCAAGTGGTTTCTGACCTTTGCCTATGTTGCTGATTCTAATTTGTGATCCAATGGCATCCACAATGCGCTCATGATTTTGAAATGCAGAGGTTGAAATAAGAGCTGTCTGGGCCAGCAATTGGGTAATAAAAGTGGACTACTTAGTCTCATGGTTCAGATCAAATTTGGTGAAGTGCTGGTTCAGCCTGACCATTTATTTAGCAGTAGTAGCAAGAGATGAAGCTACTGTGCACTCTACTTGCAAAGCAGAGGTATCAACTAGGTACATGTCACTGGATCTCTTCTGGTCATGTAATGGCAAACCGGTTGCTTGATGGCTCCTATGGAGGCTTTTCACTGGTTCTCTGCCATTGCAAACATGCCTTCTTTCTCCTTTTCATTGCTGTCAAAGAGGATATGGCAAAGCTCAGGAAAACCACAGAATAACAGCATCCTCCATCGTCAGTATAAAGAATAACCATTACAGCTCAAAAAACTGAGGAGACGCAGGTAAGTGCTTAAGATTTTTTATATATTGCAAGCAGAAAATGTATCTGCCCTTGTCAATTGGCAAATTGAGGTCCCTTGGTAATGCAATTGCATTTGTATCATTTTATGGTGATGGCTGCTGAACAGAGCATTTTTTTCCTGACAGCATCCTTAGTACAAGAAGCAACATACTCTTAATGCAGATTTCTGTGATATACTGCAGTATCTCACAAATCTCTCTCTGTAAGGATTTAAACATTCAGCTCTAAAACTGTTATCTCAGTTCTGAACCTTACTTCCCTCACTCCCTTAAACCCTGCAAATCCTCATGTACATCAAGAATGAAAAGCAGACAAGCCATTTTAATTGGAGGATACATAATAATTTTTCATTTATATGTTTCTCCAGAATACAGGTATTCATTTCAGAACTTGAAATTATCTTTTGTTGCATTTCAGTTAAATGGATATTGAATTTGTGGTGATAAAATCTTACACTAGTCCTCTGGCACTAGTATTTTCTAATATAATTGAAAGCTGAATTGTATATAGCATGAAGTCCAACTATCACTTTAGATAATTGCAGTGATCTTACACATTTGTCATAAAGCAGATATGCTAAAATAGCCTTAGATTACTTAGAGTGATACATAGTTGACCTTATTAGATGGTTTCTTGAAGTGTGACAGCAGACTAATACTTTCATGTGAGCAATGCAGATAGTAAAGGTCAAAGAATGAAGATGACAACAACAAATCTGACTTTTAGTACTGTAAAGTGAAAGCCATTAATGATAATGTATATTATTACAGCCAAGACGTAATGTAGGGCTAGAAACTAGGCAACACAATTTGTTTGATTTATTTCAATTTACTCTTATTTTATTTGTGCACTTAGGAATGGTGATTGGTTATATAATGGGGAAGCAGAAGGATATATTGTTCCCCACCCTTTGTCTAAAAGTCAGTCTACATTTTTTTTCCCATGGTTTGAATTACTTTTCAAAACAAGGAAGCTAGAAAATATTTTGCATTTTTTTTCTGCGTTGAGCATAGCTCAACTTAACTTACGACGATACAAAAAGCCTTATGGCTTGTCTGTTAGAAGTCATAGATATAGAAGGAATTGACACTTTCTCAGAAGTAGTTGAGGATGTTTTACAGTAGCTGCATTCTAAGGGTTAACGTTACTAGATGGATTTTTATCCAAAATATGAATGTAGAGGCTGGAAATTTCGAAGATTTTTTTTCCTTCGTTATTTTTTTTTCCAAAGCAACTCGGTATACCTGGTCTAGTCTAAAGTTAATGTCACCCTTGAAAGAAATTGTACTGATATGCACCCTAAAGGCCCTGGCACACACCTCTGCTGATTCTCCTTGGGGATGCTTCATGTATTGCAGCATCTCGCAAACTTTGTCTTGTCTCCCTCACAGAGGTTACCAGTGGAGTAGCTGGGGCAGCAGGATGGTGCATGGTTCTTTCAATCAGCTGTAGCTGTTTTCTATCTGGCATTTTGAAGTAAATCTGCCATAACTTGTTGCAGTTAAAACGAGCTGGGTTGGCAAAATTAAGCTGTATTATTTAAATGGTTTAAGATAAACTGTCTCATTGCCTCATTTTGACTGAAACAGATTATGCAACACTCATAGACACAGCCTTGTTGTCAGGACAGGTAGTAAGTTCAGGGTAGGGGTGATGAAGGGCAGGTTGGAACAGACACTTTCTCCAGTGGCACAGGAGAGGGTGTCTGTCCACAGCCACAGAGTCCTTGGCTCATGGCTCTGTGCTCACTAATACCATATCCACCCATTCCTGGGTCATCTGGCAGTGCAGATTTGAGCCACTTAACACCTAGATGCATAACCATGTCTCAGATGGACGCTGCTGAATCAGCATGTGATAGCTGTTTTCATGTGTAGGCAGCCTCCCATTGCAGATTGCACTGTCAGCTGCGACAGAGCAACGAGGCTGGCTTCTTTGCTGTGGTAAACCCATCCTGCTGCATTTTGGGCATGTTGACATGGGGCTTCTGTAGGGGGCCAAGTTTTCTGTCTCCAAAATCAATCAGTGTCTCATATATAGCATCTAATAATTGCCATCTACATCTTACTGCTGCAAGGACAGAACACCATTTTCATCTCCTTGGTAAATGGCAACAGCTGCATGAATCTATGCCTGACAGTGGTTGAGTAGCTGTTGTATGCAACTGGGGCAAGACTCCTTGCTCGAGGGACATGTTTTCCTTATCCTCTGATGGACCACACACAGCAAATGAGGGCACATGGGAGACAGAGTTGCAAAAGGCTGAACTGGACACTTTGCAAGAGGTTCGTTCTTGCTAAAAATGGTGGCCATTGATGATGGTGCTGATCTTGATCTTAAGGTGATGTGGGAGGTAGTCAAGATCAGAATGGGAGCCAGCACTGAGAGTAGGCTTACTGTGGTTATTCAGAAGCTGGACAATCCTCAGTCCCTCTAAGGAGAGCATATAGATGTTCTACAAACTTGTTTCATATGCCTTCCCCAAATGCATAGGTGCTGCTGCTTAGTTGTACTTACATACCTTGTACTCTCACCACGGCATTTTTACTGATTCATCATTAGGAAAGGGTGTCACATTGCACCAGTTAGGATAAATGCAGTTGTTCTGATCAGCTTTGTACAAAGCTTCCACAGTTCTTGAGTGGAGACTGTATGTATCTGTCTTGGGAGGATGTACAATTGCTGACAGTTGTGCACGCAGGCTGCCAGGTGTATGATGTCAGTCCCATTCAGCTCTGCGGAGTCATGACATCAGTCTTTCCACTTGGCAATCTGGCTTACTCCTGATCTCCCATTTCACAAACTCATTCAGTAGCAGCTTCAGTGATCACCAGAATCAGTTCAGCTAAAGTCCAAGCTGATGACTACAGAATGTACATCCTCAGGAGGTTCTCTTTGTACCAGTTGTGACACTGTTATCAATCTCCTTTTGAATATCCTGTTGTCTGCTCTCTCTTGACAATACTCCAGGGATGCCATTTCCTTCTAAGATAATATCAGGAACGTTTGACTTGTTGAATTGTCTCTCCCTCTTTCAGTACAACAGGAACAATATATGGAGGGCCAAAAGATAATCCTTCCATCCTGAGAAGAAACGTCTGGAGGATGTTACTGTACCACTTCAGGCTAAAGATCAGTTCCAGTTTTTCAGCTTTTGAACTATTAGCAGAAAACCCATGCACGATCAATGACTTTTTGATTAGGTATTAGACACAGATGTAAGCTGCAAACTACTCTAACTCATTTCATTTTACTGACTCTT
>NW_010338300.1:25991-32904 GCF_000700745.2 Antrostomus carolinensis
CAGTGGCTGGTTCTTCTGTGAGTGTGTGCATGTAATTTCTGCAATGATAATGGTAAGCTGGAGAGGTGAAGAGAGGTGAGAGGAAAGGGACAGCAAGGATCTTTAGGTTGCTATGAGTACAAGGCATAGTTTGTGGCACAGCCTAGCCAAAACCACTGGAGCAGGACAGAGCACAAAGGTCCAGGTTCTCAGGCTGTGGTGGGTCTGAAGCATGGCTCGCAGTGCTAGTCTATCTTCTTGGCAGCATGCCCAGACCCTGGCTGTGTTCCCAGAAAAAGAGAAAACCCTGAAAAAAGCACCCCTGAAACAACAGCCAAAAAGTAAACAACAAGCAGCCCTGGAAACAAGTTTCCTTGCCTGTGGGGTGATGCTTGGATTCATCCTGGGGGTATGAATTCAAAACCAGTTCTACTACCACCAGTTCTTTGCTACCCAGGGACCTTATCTCACCTTATTGTCCACAATACCTTGATCAGCCTCAGAGCCATCTGCTTCTTCCAAGGCAGCAAACTACGCTAGAATCCCAAATCCTATTGTATTCCACAACTATCTTTGTATTCTAATTCAAGATACGGACACGTTTTATGTACAATACAGTAGTGATCACAGACTTTGTGGCTGTGGGAATAAATTAAACACGTTTGGGAATGTTCTAGGTACCAGAGCCAAGAGCCAGTAAACAGTCTTCACCTCCAGAAGGCAGACAAATGCTTTATTAGGAATCGTCACTGGCTAGTTACAGTTGCTAAATAATGTCAGAGAAATTTGGGGAGATTGTGGTAGCTAGAATATGCCAGATCTGTGCTGGGGAATATTCTAAGAGTTTACTATCACAGGTGGCCATATTCACAAGCACACTTTATTAGTACAGACACATTTAGGGAGTTCAGTATCTTCTTTGTCTCTGTTGCACCTCCCTGTAGAGCCTTGGTCTTCATTCTCTGTTGGTCCAGCTTCCTTTGGTGTCCATACTAAAGCATTTATATAAGAACGATACAATAAATTGAATTATTCTGCCTATTACCAAGTCCAGTCATTCTGCATATTGGACCTGTTGGATAGACTGTCCCATACTTCTGCCTGAGACCGTTTTCAATGACAGTAGATGGTTCCACATAAACACCATTAATATACACATGGTTTCAAATATGAGCCTCTCTCTGATACTGGGCAGGCACAAGTGAAGCATTGCTGTTTGATTTGCTGGATGCTGAAGGCAAAAAACATTGATGTCAGCAAAATCTGAGAAAAATGTCCAAAGTAGAGTTACTGGGGTTGCATTAGCCTCTGCATATTTTGTCCAAAGAACTCTAACATGTCTGTGTGTGGGAGGATGCTTGACTGCTTACATTTGGGTTGCTCTGTCCTTACCTAATTGTGTTATACAAGTAATGATCCAGTGAAGTAGAATCCTGGCATGAAGCCTAACTGCAAAGCATTTAAGAGTGTAAAACGTAGAAATAATAGAATTTACTTTGCATTATTGGGAAGAACTTTTTCACTTTAAAGAGCTTTTATTGATTTGTAGAAGAAAGAGAAAGAAAAAAACCAATATACAGTCAGATTCACATACATCTTCTAACCCTCTTACTGATACTGAGCTCACTACATTTCATATTTTTCAACAACATGCCTCACAGAGTAACTCTGTCTCTTTTCTCTCAGTAAGGCTGACAATATTGAATAAAGAAATAAAGAAATGTATTAAGAAATATATCTTCAAAATATGAAAATGAAACCTGCAGATTTTAAATAATTCTGTATAACTGATATTATTACTTGGACTGATTACTCAGTGAGTTCACAGGCTGTCTAATCTATTTTGGAGGGTTTACATCTCTCTGCACTGAAGTGTATTTCAGTGTATTAGAGCTGCCGGTTTGTTTGTAATTGAGTTTGTTCCTACTATTCAAAACTTACCATTCAAATTCAGTACTAGTTTTTCAGACTTAAGTCCTTATTCTGAGCCCAACCTTATTCTTAGGCCTTATTTCTTGGCTGGAAGTGATGAAAGAGAACATTCAGCTACCAACTAGCACATCTGCCTTCTCTGTGTGCCTGGATATTACAGTTATTGAGCTGGGCTCTGGAGGGGACTATTTTTAGCCCTCATCACCAGAGCGGAGACTGCTGTGGGTTGGAGCATTGAGAGAAGGCAATAATAAATCTAATCCAGAAGGATCCTGATGTAGGACGAGAAAACAGAATTCAGATGGCCTACTGACAGCTCTTGTGGTGTAATTCTGTAGGAGGGATGTAGCTTCTCATCTATTTTAAAACAAACAAATTAACCCTAAGACTAAGGAAGTTTCACTCATAGTAGTAAACTGCGCCTTTACACTCTGAGCTGTGTTTGCTGAGAAGACATAAATACGAGGTCTATAACTGCCAGCTACCATAATTTAAAGTAATTTCCTGGTTGAGCAGTATTAATGGAAGAGGTACTGCAGTCATTTGCATTGTTGCAATACTAATGTTGGAGTTTATTCATATTAAGGTTGAAAATGTCAATTGTCTTGCTTGTGGTAGCAATATTCTGAGAAAGTATTCTGTTTATAATGTTTAAAAATTGTCTAACTAGTAAGTATGTCTCAGCTTGTTATGACTCATCTCATAAAAGGCAGAATATTTTAATACAATGAAAGAATGCTGATGCCTTTTTTCCAAATTTCTGCAGTAATGATTTTAATAGCACTAGACCAGAGTGTTTCTGATTGCTACTTGTCATCAACCCATCTGGTAGAAAAAAATAGGAGCTGGGATTTTCAAAGGGGCTTAGGAGGGTGAGGCACACAACTTCCTTTTAGCTTGTGCTGATGGGGGTCCATTTCTATTGAATGCAAACTGAGTCACTCTGCTCTATAGCCATACTCTTTCTATGAGCTCAGAGTGGGCAGATGCCCTTGCCAGATTAGACACTAAAACCAGACAGTTCTTTTTAAAGACTATTATCTTTACTAATTTCATATGTCCATGAAATACACTAAAAAGCGGTCACTGGATTATTATTATTGGTAATGTTTTTCCCCTGTGAAAAGGCAAATCCCACTGTAACTGGTGTCTTAGTTGGGAAAAACTTCATATATGTAGACAAATTAGCACTAAAGAGGTGAGGAACCAAGAAATTTGGATCTTGTTTTATACTCTCTTTGCCACTTGGAACCCAATTCTGATATGACAGAAAAATATTCTTATAGTTTAGTCCAATAATGATAGGGAACACAGCTACAAAGCACCTGTCTGAGAAGCACAAGGTTCTATTAATAGGCAGCTGTAGCCTTCCCCATCACTGCTCCTATTAAAAGCACCTAATTAATTGTATGTACAACTATTCTGTTTTCTAGCCAAAAAATGTTATTATCTGCCAGCAAGGCAGATAATAGCACTGCCAGGGTCTACTAGATCAAGGCCTGCTGAGTACTGAAGAAAGATGGTTTAGGGCATACCAGCTTCTCTAGCCTATGAGTTTGGGTGGGAAGCAGTATGGACAGACAAGAGCAAGACGCTACTAGCACAGTACCTGGCTCCCTTTACCACTCAGTACAAATATCCAGGTACAGACTGACTGAGGCTTGACCAAGGCTTCCAGGGAAAAATTCAAATAATGAATAGAGTATGCACAGAAAATGTTTTGTGTATTTTGCCACTTCTTTCATTTTGGAATGACACTTGCCTGCAGCATGACCTTTAAGCCCTTTGTGACTAAGGACTGTAAAATTTAATCATTGACTATAGACCAATTAAAGTAAAAGAAAATAAATGACTGTTCAAGCATTTATGAAAGGCTTTTTTTTTTTTTTTTTTTTTTTTTTAGTATACTACTTTAAGAATATGACTTCTTTGCAGAAAAGTAAATCTAGTAATGCTTTTGAAGGATGAGAGGGAGAAAGTGGAACAGTGGTGGTGTTCAGCTTATTATTAGAGGCCACTTGCCACAATCCTATCAAGGTGCCTATATTTTTAACTGAATCTCTTCAGAGCTTTATGAAATATAGTTTAGCTCCCATTCCAGATTTGAAATTAAGACCATGCTGTGTTCTCAGACTTAACAAAAACAAGTTTAATTCTGTTTGCCTCTCTTTAGTAAAAAAAATATAAATATAAATATTTGAAATAAGTGCTGTCTTCTCTTAAACACCAACTCCTTCTTCCCAACCTCCAGCCCCGACCCTCATATCTGATGATTTAATACAGGAAACTTGGACACAGCAGTTATTCTGACAAAGTGATATGCAGTTCAATGATAACTGTGCAGTCAAATGTAGCTTTTGAGAAAAAAAGGGATAGGAAACTTACAAAATATACAGGGATGGTGGGAAGTTGTGTGTAAAAACTCCATAATGTTCAAAGTCAGTTCTAGAGAAAATAGGACATGAAAATTATAGCGAGGGGGCAAAATTAAAGAGGCATTTGGAGGGATAAGCTTCCTCTTCTTGTAGAAATGTGGCTGTGTATTAGGGAAGGAGAATTAACAGACACATGGGACTGTCTGTGTTAGTGTTTTGTTTCAGGTCTGGACTGTATTTTTGAGGTGAGCTGTCCACACGCCCCTGCTCACTGTGCTTTGGTAGCCTAAAGACGAATGAAATTAACCTCAGAGATGTGCTTCAGGAATGAACATACTGAACTGCAGCAACTAATGGACATTCAGTAGGAAGGACCAGACCAGAATAAGTTTAAAGGATAAATCTTCACAACATATGTGCTGGGAATATGACATCTTCAGCGCCAGATGTTTTTCCCTGCTGATCTGCTTGTATTGTGCTATCAACTTCTCAGAAAGTCCCTTAGTGTCTCAGTGCAGAGATGTTTCCATGCATCTTGCCTAACTTTAAGGATTTACCTGAGACAACAACTTTAGAAACACAGCCAATGGAGACTGACTGAGCTTTTACTCTTCTGATTTTCTCCCCCATCCCACTGTGAGGGGAGTGAGCGAGTGGCTGTGTGGTGCTTAGTTAAACCACAACAGTCACCCAGTTAGATCTGTGATTATAATCAAAGCATGTCAGGTCTCCAGTGCTGTACCCAGACTAATAACAAAATTGAGGGGGTATAATCTTAAATCAATATTACAAAAGTCAAATTAAATCAGCCTTTACAACAAATGCTGTTCTCATAAGTTATATTTGTGATTTTCTTAAATAAATCCCCCCTATTTTCCCATATATAAAATAGTCTTGGTTCATTTTATAGTTTTATTAATTTTTATGTTTAACTTTGTTATCCATATTGTGTCTGTAAAGAATATAATAATTTTAAATTATATTTACACTGGAATTTTTCTATTCAAAAATATAGTGGATTTTTGATGAATCTCTTAATTAAGAATTGGTATTAAAATGAAGAGTCAAAAGACAATAACATATATTAATGCTTAAAGTAGGAACATAGTTTGATTAAATTTTTTATTTTTACATGTTTTGAATACAGCAAGCTTTAAAAAAGGTCCTAAATGCATTATAGCCCTATAAGTTTTGAAAATTTAGACAATTTTTCTCAGAAACGTCTCTCTCAGGCAAAGAGAATTCATTTCTAAAGTCTTCATCTTAGAAAAAATAGATTTGATAAATCAAGAAATTAAGAGAACGTAATAAAAAAATAAGTAAATAGAAGAATATGTGTCTGGGAGAAGAATCATATCCTCTTCCATTCCTGATAGAACTTGAATAAGTGTATCTGGTAATGTAACATTGGAGCAAGTAAAAAAACACCTGGAAAAAAAATAGAGATTAATGAGCTGTAATGCACATGTCTTGACTTCCAGGAGTAGTATCTACAGTCCATAGCATCACATCAGTAATGATATAAAAGGCTGTACAGAGACACACGTGTGGATATCCATGCCATAAGGAATTTGAAAGTGAAATAATTAACCATTCGGTCAGACTAGGTTAAGCTCTGATGGAAGGCAAAGCCTTTTCTACATTGATGCATATAGCCCTGTAGTTAGCAGTTTTTAAGTCAGCGAAATCTTGCAAGTCTTTTTAGAGGTTCAAAAAGGAAGGGACAAGGAGGAAATACTCATATTGCCTGAAGTCTTAAAGAATATGTTTATACTTTATCTTTTTCAAAGGTAAATTATTTTACTATAATGGAAGAACAGGTATAAAAGAATTTTTATGAGCAATAAGTAAAGCCAAATCAAGAGTAATTAAAAAAAAATGCTCAGTGTTCTATTTGACTTTTCAAAGTCTACAGTGTGCTTATGGTTCAGTTTATGTTATTCTTACTTTAAGAATACAGATCTAAATATAGGTAGATCTGCCTCTCTTCTGCATAAAAAACAGTAACAGAATGTCATATTGAGGCCTCTGTGAGTCCCCTTAGCTCATCTGTAAATGCTGTGACTTTTGCCTGCTTAGACTGAGACTGAATTCAATTATCTCTATCTCTTTCAGTCTAAAGAAGAAAGTGAAAAAAAGCCAAACTTCAAAATTCCATCTAGGAACCTAATCAATACCAGAACAATAACTAAATTACCATGGTTAAAATAATCTAGTTTTACAGAATAAGATCATTTCTGCCCACCCCAATTAAAACCCTAAAGGCTTTTAAAGGACTTTCAACTACCCTGGACAGGATGGGTTTGATAGTGTGCTCTCTCTGTCTTCTCCTGGTTGGTGACTAAAAGAGACCTGTTTGCAGATTTTTCATCCTTGTTGGTGATCAAGACCATTTCTCTAACAGTTGCAGAACTTTTTGTTGTATTAAGCTCTGAAGGACCAAAGACTCACAACAGGTCTAGCTGCAGGCTGTCGCCCAGGCCCCCAGTGTGCTGGAGTGCTCAGGCAGTATATGTTTAATGTAGTCATATATGTGTATCTATGTCTGGGTTTGCATAGCAAGGTTTTGTTAGTGGAAAGTGTGTGTGTGGGGTAGGGGGGAGGCATAGGGGTGGCTTCTGTGAGAA
>NW_010338301.1:0-241 GCF_000700745.2 Antrostomus carolinensis
CGCCCTCACCCAGCGTCACCCTCACCTGGTGTCACCCTCATCCAGCATCATCCTCATCCAGCATCATCCTCACCCAGCGTAACCCACACCTGGTGTCACCCTCACCCATCCCCCCCCAGCTGCACCATCACCCTCTCCTGACCCTGACCCCTCGCCCGGGCTGTTCCCCCACCTCCCTGCCTGACCCTGCTTGTCCCACGCACGCACCGGTGGCACTCGTGCCAGACCCAGGAGTGCCGGC